>NW_010322611.1:0-72107 GCF_000700745.2 Antrostomus carolinensis
TGGCGGGGCTCCCGTCCCGCTGGGCAGAGGCGGAGGCGGAGGGAAGGCGGGTTGCTCCCTTGGTCTGTGGCCAGCAAGCCGCCGGGGCGTTCCGCCGGAGACCGAAAATGTGGTTTCATCCCACCCTGGGGTCTTGGGGAGAGGCGGCAACGCCAGCTGCCCCCGCCGCCCTTTCTCTGTCAGGTGGACGCTTAAGTTCCTGTGCCGCGGCCGGAGGAGGGTCAGTGCTGGACGTGGTTCCCGAGTTTAAAAGCAAACAAACAACAAACAAACAAAAAAAGAACCGGGTTTTGTGCACAGTTGTTTGTTTGTAGGGAGGAACAAACTACTTGTAACTCGGTTTCAAGTTGTGATGAAGTCTTGATGGAGGAAGAGGCAAGTTTTTGACTGGGAAGGGGCATTTATAGCCAGTCCTTGACTTACATAGACTTTAACTAGGCAAAAGAGAGGCTGTTTCCCTTTTGCAAAATGCGAATGAACTTACTAAAACTTCTTCAGAAGAAACAAAGTAGCCCGTGGAAGGGTTTGTAGAGGAGTGGGAGGCAGTGAAAGGCAAAAAGGCAGTTACCACAAGTGACCCAGGAGGTCCTAAGGAAAAAAATATTGTAAGAACATGAAAAATCCTTCACCCTGAGATCTGTTAAACACTGAAAGAAGTTGTCCGGGGAGGCTGTAGATTATCCAGCCTTCGGGATAGTCAGAGTTCAACTGGACAAAGCTCTGAGGAACTGAATGGGGGTGGGAACAACTTCCAGAAGTACTTTCCAGCCTGATTTTTCTTATGACTATATGCAGTGGAATTGTAGTTTGGACCAGCGTGGTGTGGGAGAGGATTTCTGCTGAAAGATCTGATGTGTGGTAGTGCATTACCACATCAGGAGGTGTTTTATATTTGAGAAATAGACAATAAATACACAGGATGATAAATAGTTGTAACTTTGGCAAAAGGTTTCACAGACCTATGTTTTTCTTAGTTTGTCTAGTTTATATTGAGGTTTGACTGGGTGCTTCATGCTCTGTCATCCAGAAGCTTGGCTATGGGAGAAAGTAACCTGGCATATTTAATGACAGTTCCTTGTCTAAAGCTACAGGTACAAATCCTAATGTAGACATTGTGATTTCAAGGTAGCCTTTCTAATTTAGCTTATGAACAGTGAAATCTGTCCCTCCAGATTGTCCCTGTGAGAGCTGATGTGCCAACCTGTATTGTCTGTATGAGTGTTGGTTTGGATGATTAACTCTTCATTTGAAGTACCACAGAGATGTGTGAAACCTGTTTTGTTACATTAGTTGTGATCACAAAGACTTCCCTCTCCTCTTAATCCTTGTGGTTAAGAGTTATTCTTTGTGGTAACCTCACACTTGGTTTATTATTTATTTTCGAGGAAGAATTCATTATTAATCAGAGTTGGAAGGTCTCTGATGCTGCCAAGGTGTGCATGTGGATGTAAGTGACGTCTCAAGTCAAAACTGCGTGCTTTTTAGCATTATGTGACTAACACTCGTTTGGGGATTGTTGTGTGGGTAACATCTGCAAAAACAAGGGGCAGACAAACATGAAAGGATAGGATGAGGCAGACACTGTGAACCAGAAGCAGAAGTGCTGCATGGTGTATTTCTGTGACATATTGATGCGTAGTCTCCTGCTTTGGCATGATGAGGTAGCAGGGACCCGGAATGCACTGTTGCAGAGGGAATGAGTATAGTGCATCTTAGAACTGATATTAGGAGCTGGTGAGAGGTAGAAAGGTGGAGTTTTCTCACTGAATGTTGTTCTACTAAGTCTTAATTTTATTATTTTTTTAATAAGAAGTACTATTGCTGAATTAAAACAATGAAGGGTCTGTGAATAAATCTGATGAGATGGTAAAGTATCCCAAATGTGGCATATTCATTTACTTGCATAAATGGGGGAATCTGTGTGTTGGGTTCTTAGTTCTTGGAGGGATTTGATTGTGTGTCCTCTTTATCTGAGGTGTTAAAATGCTGTAGCAGTTAATTTAGTTATTGGCCATACAGATACTTGATTCAGTGATGAAAGAAGGCAGGATCATGAGGTGCAGAAGTGGTGGCATCAGTAGATAGTCTGGACAGACTTAGAGGGAATGTTGTGGGGGAGTGTGGTCACAGCTTGCTTGGAAACTCGCCTCTTGGGGAGGTGCAGCAGAGAGGCAAAACTAGGTTTTCTGTGTAGGTAAAGTTCCTCTGCTGGTGTTTCCTGAAATGCCCCCAGTGTCACCTGCAGAGAGAGACAAGCTCAGACAGACAAGAGTCTCACTGTGTAGCTGGGAATGTGGTATAGGAGAAAAGTGTTTAGACTTACTGGGAACTGCAGAAACATGGAACAGAGGGAGCTTGTGTTGAGAGGAAAAAACTTAATCTAGAGAAAATCAAAACCAGGCTTCTGGCACTTAAAATTGAAAAGCTTTCATAGGGGAACTATAACGGTTTCTTAAAGGCAGAGTGTCAGGTGTGGAAGAGCACACAGTTTGGGATGATGGGTTTCCTTGGGGTGAGGTTGTAAGATCCATTTGCCTTCAAACAAGCATCAGGATTGAGGTTGGCAGAATGGAGTAGAAATGGCAAAGGGTAATTTCAACAAATAGTCCTATTTTAGCAGGATTTGGGGGGTTGGAGTGGAGAAAAGGTTGGCTGGACCAAAGCGTATGTGCTTCTACAAACAAATCTGGAAAGTACAACAGGGAACTGGGAAAGTACAAACAGGCTGGTCTGAAATGGGAATGTTTATCCAAAAGGCTTATCAGACCTGTGAGTGGGACCTTCTAATACTAGGGCAAAAATTACACAGGAAAGATGGAATAACTCAGAGAAATGGCAGTATGTGTTGAAGAAAGATTTAATGTCAAATCTGATTCCTGGTGGGTGTTGCCAGTAAAAGGCATCTGAACTGAAGTACCAGCCCTGTGGAGAACAAACAACCTGGTTGCTGACCACCCAACGTGATGGAGGGAATGATTGTTCTGTTAAAGGAAATTAGAGGGGCAGCAAGGGCTGCATAGAAGAGCAAAGGAAGAATTGCTTCTCCTCGCGTAGGCTGGATCACACACGTCCGGGTGTAACACCAAGTGCGATTGTTTAGATGCCGTAAATGATGATTTCTTAGAGCCACTACTCAGAGAAGCCCCAAGAAAAGCAGCAGTTATTGGGTTGATCTGAAGCAGTACTCAGGTAATTGGATTCACATGTTGCTTTAGAACAGCCAGACTGTAGTTTTAATATTCTTGCAGGAATAATAAAAGCCAAAGTAACGACTGGTGTGTTTAATTTCGGAAGGGGGAATTACATAAGATGAGAAGGCTCGTTAATTGACATATGGGTTAAATATAAAAACCAGAATAAGGCAGACCAAAAGAGTTTGAGAAACAGCTTGCAAAATGGATAAATCCTGGGTGGGGCAGGAAGAGATGGCCACAAAATTTGTAAGACTGTAAGGGGAGAAGAAAGAACACTTACAGAAAGTAGAACGTAAATTAAAAGCTTAGTTGTTTATGTGTACTCATGTTCACTGTGGAGGTGTTTAGGGACTTTTTAATGGATAAATGATGACATGATAAGTGTCTCGGATACTTTGAATGCAGTATCCTAATGAGAAGTGTAATGGCAGGCTCTGAGGCAGAATTTTTCTCTATGGGGAGAATCATTGAAGGACATGTCTCATTAATATGACAAGAGAATTTGCTTTAGACAGAACCAACAACATGAACATCCTATGCGATATGGGCATAGAATTGTTTTTATCCAGTTGAATTTCATGGGGATTTGGTAAAGCATATGCTTTTCTGTCTATTTGTAAATCTGCTAAAAGAAAAGAGAACAGTCAGTAAAGAGTTGCAGAAGGATCTCTCAATTTTGAAAAACTGGGCAGTGAAAATAGGGCTGGCAATTTTGTGTTGTTAAATGCAAAGTAACACAAATGATTCTAACTTTATATACTCATTGATGGGTTTTTACTTTGGAATTTCTAACCAACAATTCCTACTTAGGAAAGTTGTCTTGGAGTTATACTTGATTATTCTAGAGAAAGTCAGCTCCTAATATTGCTTTCTTGAAAAGTAATGGGCTATTTAGACAAGAAAGAAAACACCAGTAATATGTACAGCTGTGATTTGACCATATCTTGAGCCTGGTGTGTACAGTCTGCTTTTGTCTTCTTTCCATTACCCAAACATGTTGTAACTGAAGGGTTGTAAGATGCATATTCTTTACAAGGAACAATTAAATAGGTAGGACTTGTCAATCCAAAAAGGGTATCTTTGAAAAACACTTAAGTTCTGTAAAAGTACAAATGCTGCAGGGAGAGTTGGTGGAGAAACAATAGATATTTATTCACTTAATACAAAAACTAGGAGGCACCTGATACTTATGTGTAATTTGTGTAGTTTTGAAAATTGACCAGACAAATTAATTGAGGAAAAATCCACCAAGGACAATAAAACTATGGCAACTGTGGTTCATAGATCCTTTGAGCTAAAGGTTCTTGGAAGCTAGGAGACTAGTATCAAAGGAGCAGCGATGGTTGTTCTGTTCCCTGGTTGACATCTGACACTGGATGGTGTCAGTGCAAAGATGTTGGTTAGGTAGACATTTGGCCTGACTCACTGTAGCTTTTCTAATGTGATGCAGGGAAAAAGTGCTCCTGCACAAACTGTCTGCCCCTGTGATATATGCACTGTGCCACTGGAAAAACCCTACTTCATGGTCTTCCATGGGAGGCAGCAACCACTCCTCTGAAATTCTACTTTGTTATCATCATTCCTCCAAGTTTGTCAATTTTGCACAGCCAGTGGCATCACAGGTGCAAAGAAAAATTGGAAGAAGCATAGGTGTTTGTTTCACTCTCCCTTCTAGAAACTATAAAATGTTACGCTTTATCTTAAAATGTCATAATCTTTGGATGGCATTTCTATTTGATCTCTTCAGTTTGTGGCTGATTTTAAAGTTGTGAGATGTCTTTGCCATCAACTTCACCAATTCTCATAATGTGGAACTGGGAAAAATGTTTGTCTGTGGGGTGGGGGAGGGATGTACCTTAGTAACTGTATGTGTGCCTCTCAAAAAAAAAATTATTCTTATTATATAAGAGTCCAAAAGAATTCAAAACGCATTGGACAAACTAAGTCGACTACAGCATTCCTCTCTTCCAGTTTATTTTCCAGTTGGTGTGAGACCAGAAGGCAAATGATCCTACACAGGCAGCCTCACTCTGCACGCTGAGATCATGGAGTCGCAGAATGGCTGAGGTTGGAAGAGACCTCTTGGGATCATCCAGTCCAACCCCATGCTCAAGCAGGGGCTGCCTAGAGCAGGTTGCCTGGGACTGTGTCCGGTCAGGTTTTGAATGTCTCCATGGATGGATACTGTAGAACCTCTCTGGGCAACCTGTGCCAGTGTTTGACCACCCTCACAGTAAAAATTTATTTCCTGGTGTTCAGATTGAATTTCCTGTTTTTAAATTTCGTGCTCACAAGACTCTGTGCCATTTAAAAGAGATGTGGTGTACATCAGCACGGAGCTAAGAGAAGTGGGAGGCTGAAGCAGGCCAAGGCGTCCAGCCAGGGTATGAGGAACGTCGCAGGAGCCACCAGTGGCAGGAGTCTGGAAGTGCAGCTGTTCTTACTGCAGCTAGTAGCAGTTTTAATTCATGCTAACTCAGTATACAGCGGGACTATTTCTAATTCTAGAGGGAGCTTGTTGACTGATTTGTACAATAAAATACCTGAGCATTTTCATGTGGAAACACAGTGTTCAGCATTAGTTGGTTGTCAGGCACAGTTAGTGGAGTTTTTGGTGTCTGGGAACCACAGTTTTAGGCTTGTCTCACAAAAGATCTCTGCTTCCTGCTGTTAGTTAAAGGTCAGAATATCTTGGTTTTTGTTTTTTTTTTTCTAAATTTAGGACACTTGACTTTTCATTTTCATTTCATTTGCTTTGTTTTTAAAGGCAGCGGGACATCCCTGTTATCTCTAGCAGGTAATGATATCTCTCAGCATTTGCCTCTAAATCAGGTTCTGTTTCATCTGGACTGTCAAAATAACTGGCTGTTACAGAGAAGTGATGAATTAAATACTACCTACATGTGATTTATCTGTATTTTCACAGTACTTACTGTAAAAGAAGAAAACTGCATCACTATCAGTATTAAATTGTCATGAAATCCCACACTTGCCAGTTTTTCTTCATGTGTCTGTTAGGGTGACATGGTGTGTGAAGAGGAAATACGGAATCAATGGGTGTGTGACATACTTGTGAAGACAGAGAGCTTGTGTAGCATTGCGAACTAAATGGCAATGACATGAGGTAGAAATGGCAAAAGTAACTGGAGACAGAAATGCTCTATTTCTTTCCCTTCCCACTTGTACAGCTCTCATACCATACATATTTGTCTTTTTATGTAAACTGTAAGTATAGATTTTTCCACATGTTATTGAAAGCTCTTTTTTTTTTCCTTTTTCCCCAGGAAAATGGGTCATGCCAGAGACTTCAAAAACTTATGGGAATTAACTCTTAACTTATTTTCATGGATCCTTTATAGGAAGAACAAAACTTCAGTTATTTTCTGAGATAATAAGGAAGATTTTTTTTTTTTTACATCAGACTATGTAACCTTTTTCTAATCCGTAACATTGCCTTCTTTTCTTTATTTTACTAGTTATTGGACAACCTGCGAAGAGTAAGCATCCAAAAGAACCTGGGGAAAACAAAATTAAGCCTGTTAACAAAAAAGTAAAACAAAAAATCCCCAAAATGAAGGAGAGAGAATCTGCTGACTCCTCTTTGAAGTCCCAGTCCATACTGACACAGGTGATGGATAAAGGTCGTTTCCAGAAACTAGCTGCCACTTTAAGCCTGTCTGCAGGACAAAGCGTAGAACTGCGATGTAAGGGGAGTAATGTTACTTGGAACTATCCTTCATATTTAGACACTTTTAAAGATTCCAGACTCAGGTAAGCTATTTTTCATTTTCAAATCCAGAATTTTTTTTTCCTACCCCTTTCAACACCATTGGTTTGTTCGTTTGTTTACATTTTTACAATCATGATGTTCCACCTAGTGGTTTCTAATGTCAACAAAAAAGGATGAGCACCTTTCAGTCATCACCAATTACTGCTCTGTGATTTGTACTGTGGAATAGTCTTGTAGCATGTGAACTGGATTTCCTTCAGACGAGTCTACAGTAGAAGATGGGCTCTAGCGGGACACCAGTGTGCTCCAACCACTAAGAAGGAACTACATTAGAGCCAGTCCAAAGTAAAACTCTCCAGTGTGTGCATGTGCATGTCAGGTACTCGCTACCAACTCTAGTGCTTTACAGAGACCTGCTCCTGATGGGCTGTACTGGTTGCTAATGCAGTTACCGCCTGAGTTACCACTAAAATTAATTTCCTGAAGAGGCTCAAACTGGCACCTCTCAACTAGCAAAAAATTACACCAACTGCCACGCTAAGGAGCAAGAAAGAGTAGTCCTTACTTTTTCAGTCAAAGTTGCCTTTGTGTGCAAAAGGGAATTGCAAGGTTTGTAGTGTGGCACAGTTTAATGCTGAGGATAGTCACCTTGAGTTTGGGAGGGCTTTTTCTTTCATCTAGTGACATCTTAATGGAAACTGCATAAATAGCTGTTAGAGCAGGAAGAGGAACAGAGGACTCTCTCCCTTTCTCTACCCCACCAGGTGAGTGTCCTGTTGCTCTAAACATCTTCTCCAAAAACCCATACACTGGTGTGCCTTCCCAGATTTTGAGGATAGTACAAATAGCTAAATGTAGATTAAGTGTAGTAATTTAGTTCTGTATTTGAAGAGGAAGGGTGTATGAATAGCTTAAGGATGTTTTCCACAGGCATTTGTTTTGCCATGAGTAGTGTTTGTTTTCACTGTCTGTTTCATGGAGTTGTATGTGTCTGTGAAAGACAAGTAGAGAGGAAACTGTGGAGCACTGTGAACAATGCCCTAAGAAAGAGCCCTAAGGAGTTTTTCTTGCATTATTAGGTGAGAGGGGCACAGATGTATGATCAAAGGTATCAACTCCTTTTGTCCTTTTGTTCCCAAATAAAGTACCAGTGTGTGTATGCTCTCTAAATAACTGAGGTTGTCTGAATCTCTGTGATCCGTTTCACTTATTTACCTTAAAATCACTCCCAAGCAATTATTTTTTCAGATATATTCTTCTCCTTTCCAATTCTCTTTTCAAAGAGGAGTGTTGAAGATTGGCAGCTATACACTGTGATCTCTAGCATATCCTTCTGAAATTCATGAGCCAGTTCTTACCTGAGTGTTTATTTGCTTGGTCCCCTGATGGCTGAGAAGTTCAAGAATGACGATGGCTGCATAAACTTCTGTAGCTAGTGCAGGGCTTCTGTCATAGTAAGTTAAACAGCAAGGATATTTCTGCTGAGGGCTTATCGCAGCGATATCTCCAAAAGATCTTGTGGCTTATTTAAATAACTGCTGCTTTTTCTTTTGCGAGAAAGAATGGTTTATCTGGATGTATTCCAGTAGGTGGCAGGTATCAGCTGCAATACAGGCCTGGCCTTCCAGCAAGCCAAAGCTGAATGTGCAAAATAATATCGACAGGGAGCGTGTGTCTGTGGTGTTTGTCGCTTGCAAGTGTTTTGTGCATTTGCAAATAGGTTGTTGGCATGATTTGCTCCTGTAGACCTCCAGGTCATGTTATCTGACTGTTAGCATCTGGCGTTGAAGAAGGCGAGGCAAGTATTCACAGTTTTTGGAGAGGAATCTGAATGTTTCTTTATTATTTGTTTGACTTTATGTTCCTCTCTAGCAAAATTACTTTTCTAGTGAAGCACATGGAACAAAATACAAGAATTTAAGGTAGTTCAGGGAAAAAAAGATAGGCATTTCCTGACTGTGCAGTTTGGCATTCTGTAGTAGTTTTGGACTCCGTTGCCTCAACAGTTTACCTTTCTGTTCTCACTCAAGTTCACAATGTTTGTAATATTTTAACCAGATAATGAAAAATAATAATTTCACACAAAATAAATGCTATAAAATTTTGACTGGGTGGATGTAACTTGCCTAAATATTTATTTTCTTTTAGAAGTATGTTAGGCTTATATTTAAGGGTCTATATTGAAATATGATGATCTTTGCTTTAGAAAAATGATTTTGTAATAAGTTATAGAAGCAGTAAAACTGAGTTAGACTGAATCAACAATTTTAAATGTAAGCAGAAGTTCCTATAATTAACTAGAGAAATTGAAAACATAGATTAGTAGTACACTTCAGAGTCACAGAATAGTAATAATTTATGGAGATGTTGACCACAGTTTTGTGCAGTTATATTTTCATCACATTTTTAGCATTACTTTGGTAATTATCTCAAGATCTCTGCTGTAGTGCTAATAGGTGCATATGAAACAAAGTCTGCTTTATAGAGTGTGAAATATGAAACATATTCTGTGGTTTTAGAAAGCTTTGATTGAATCTAACTGGAAATATCATAAAGAGAGCATGTTACGTGGTTAGCTCAGTTGGTAGTCTTTGTAAGTGAACTCGCAGTAGAAAAGGTTATTAACAATGTTATCATCTTTCAAGAGGATCTTGGATCTTCCTCATGGCCCACAAAAGACCGTGCACCAAGCACCAACCACAATAGGCAAATCTTGAAATTTTACTGATATATTACACTCATGATTTTAAAACAAAATGCTGAATATAGGGCAAGGGGGTTGGAAAGCAGAAAAATTATTAGCAAATATTGCTAATAGCTACAGCAAAAGTTGTTTAATCTTCTAGATAGATATATGCCCAGTATCTTCGAAGATTTTTTGAGTGCTTAAAGACTAAGTATAAGATAATCCCTTAATTACCAATTAGTGAGGTGTGGAGTGAAACACGAACTAATTAACTGGGCTGGGCTTTTTTACCTTGAATTTCCTTGCTGGTCTTGCTGGAGTTGGGGCAGTGGTACAAACCAGAGTTGGTGGCAGCATCAGGGGGAAGTGGTTGGGGTCTGAGGAGGTAATGGAAAGTGAAGAAGGAGTAGGTTGCTGGGCCTGGAGGATGAATGAGGAGGAGAGACAATGGCAGTGAGGTCTGTGCAATTGCTGGGGACTAATGACTGCCATTCTTTTGTATGTCCCCACAGCAACAGATGCTCAGGCATCTTTTCTTTAAATAATAGCAGTGATGTACAAATTCAGCTGCTGTGGTGGGAATTGTAACAATAAACAATGTGTTTTACATTTCCTGGGAACTGCTAACATCCTCTAACTCTTACCTGCTACAAGAGGAGGCTTTAAAGACGCTGGCATCTAACAATTGCAATTACGGGAGGCAGAAGAGACCTTAAGGTTCAGGGTGCTGAGGGTGTTTGTAGCTCCATTGGTCAGAGGCTTTATTACAACAGCGGTCCAGGGCAGGAGCTGACGCTGAAGATGCTCACTGTGTTTTGTTTCCTGTTTGTAGTGCTGGGAGAAGAGGGTGTTTTGGTTTGCAACTAGTTAAATTCAGCATCCACGTAATATATTTCCTATGGGTGGCTGCAAAAAGCCAGATGTTTTGTCTCCATGCTGTGCTTATCACATTTTTAACTCACCCATATGGTAAGAATACAGCAGCCTGGAGGACAATATGGCTTTTCTAAGAAGGAAGAGATTATAAATAGAAAAGCCACTTCTGCAGTATTAGTGACTACACTTGCTTTGAGTTTATCTTTGTAGGTGTACTTTATGACCTGATAAATGAAATATTTTTGCTTGCTGCACTAGAGAGTCTCAGTTTTTAATAGGTCTGTAGATATTAACATCTGCTAAAATTATCATATGGAGGGAGGGGAAGACATTGAGTGAAAGGAGGAGGAAGACTTTTTGGCTATTTTATTGTTGAGACAGAGGAAAAATCCTCTCTTTCCACTAACCTAACTGGAGTAAATAACAGTACACACTGAAATTATTTGTTTCGCTTCAGAGCATCTTAGAATCATAGAATAGGTTGGGTTGGAAGTGACCTTTAAAGGTCACCTAGTCCAACCCCCCTGCAGTGAGCAGGGACATCTTCAACTAGATCAGGTTGCTCAGGGCCCCATCTGGTCTGACCTTGAATGTTTCCAGGGTTGGGGCTTCTAACGAATCTCTGGGCAACCTATTCCAATGTTTCACCACCCTCAGTGTAAAAAATTCCTTCCTTATATCTAGTCTGAATCTACCCTCTTTTAGTTCCAAACCATTTCCCTTTGTCCTGTTGCTACAGGCCCTGCTAAAAGGTCTGTCCCCATCGTTCTTACAGGCCTCTTTTAAGTATTGAAAGGCCTCAATAAGGTCTCCCTGGAGCCTCTTCTTCTCCAGGCTGAACAACCCCAACTCTCCCAGCCTGTCCTCATCGGAGAGGTGTTCCATCCCTCTGATCATTTTTGTGGCCCTCTTCTGGACCAGCTCCAACAGGCATGTGTCTTTCCTGTGCTGAGGACTCCAGAGCTGGATGCAGTACTCCAGATGGAGTCTCACCAGAGCAGAGGAGCAGAATCACCTCCCTCGACCTGCTGCCACGCTTCTTTTGATGCAGCCCAGGAAATAGTTGGCCTTCTGGGCTGCAAGTGCACATTGCTGGCTCATGTCTAGCTTTTCATCCAGCAGTACCCCTAAGTCCTTCTCTGCAGGGCTGCTCTCAATGCCTTCATCCCCCAGCCTGCATTGATTTTGGGTATTGTCCCAATCCAGGTGCAGGACCTTGCACTTGGCATTGTTGAACCTCATGAGGTTCACACATGCCCACTTCTTGAGTTTGTCCAGGTCCTTCTGGATGGTATCCAGAAGGCATGTCAACTGCACCACTCAGCTTGGTGTCATCTGCAAACTTGCTGAGGGTGCACTCCATCCCACTGTCTGTCATTGATGTCCCGATACAGACCCCTGAGGGACACCACTTGTCACCAGTCTCCATCTAGATATTGAGTCATTGACTACTGCCCTCTGGATGCAATCATCCATCCAATTCCTCATCTGCTGAACAGTCCACCCATCAAACCTGTATCTCTCCAATTTAGAGAGAAGGATGTTGTGGGGGACCATGTCAAAGGCCTTACAGAAGTCCAGATAGATGACATCCATAGCTCTTCCCTTGTCCACTGATGTCACTTTATGATAGAAGGCCACTAAGTTGGTGGCCTTGCAGTGCAGCTCTGGGGAGAAAGCTGGAATCATGCAGACTTGGCTCCCAAGTTTGCTTCAGATTGAGCTTATTTCCTGTAATGCTCTCTTGCCTTGCGCAGCATAAATACACCCTGCAGGTAACTTTTTGTCTGGTAATTTTGTGTCCTGGCTAAACTGGCCAAAATTTTTGGTGGTGCTAACCATCAAAGATAGCTTGTGCACTTCCAGAACAGAAGGGCTGGAATGCTGTTTTCTAACATGCATAACAAATCAATGACTGTAGGCTCACCCAGTAACTGGATCTGCAATGTATGAGAAGGATCAAAAACTGGAAGGGATGAAAGAAAACTAAGGGCAAGCACATTGTCCCTTTCTTAGGCCTTATAGCAAAAAGCTGCTCTAGATGAAGGCACTCTAACTTCACATAGTCTGCTCTGCCTGACTTGGAGCATAGGTCTCTCACTTGCTGAAGACCATCTGTATTTATCACAGAACTTCATCCAATAAATAAAATCATGTGGAATGGAACTGCTTCAGTGGAAGAAGCTGTGGCAAAGAGCTGGACGTGCATCACACGTACACAGGGGGTGTGTGGACAGGAGCATTCCCACAAGCATTGAGGAAACTGTGTGTTGTAGAAGGCAAAACCAGGCTGCTCAGTGAACGCAGGCTCCTGCTGACTGAGTGGGACATTGGTTGTGCTCATGTGTATGACTGAATTTAATTTGGTTCCGTGGGCTCTGGAGTCTGAAAGGTAGGGATTTTTTTCTTGTGTTAAACAGTAACATGTTATGTTCCTTTCCTAGCGAGGTTGTGTTTGAAATAAGCTCTCTTGTCACAATGAATGCAGCTGCTTGAGAGGAGTTTGCTAGATGCTCTTTGAGTGGTGCTATCATAGAATCATAGAATGTTGTGAGTTGGAAGGGACCCACAAGGATCACCGAATCCAACTCCTGTCCTAGCATAGGACAATCCCAAGATTCAGAGCACGTGTCTGAGGGCCTCATACAAAACTTTTTGTATCTCTTTTTTTTTTTTTTTTAAAGCTTCTGAACTGGCATAGGTTTTCTGGCAAAGATCTTTTGAACTTCAAATAACTAGAGCTTAGTAAGGTGAATGTATGGAATAAGATTTTGGAGTAGTTTTCTAGTTTCTTTAAGCAGTCTTGAAATGTTTTTATATACAACATTTTTACTTTGTGATTTTCACTTACTGAGCACAGCAAAGTTTTGGCTTTTGCATAAGATTTCCCAGGATCTAAAATACTCACAAAATAAAAATTACCCTGGAAACACTGGTGAGCTGCAGGATTTACCATTTATAATTTACTTTTTCTGGCTTGTTTTGTCTGCTTAAAATGGTCATGTCACAAGTTTTAATACTTCTGCTCTCAGTTGCCAGGTTCTGTTAGTGCATGTTTGTGGATGACTACCTTACTAGGCTATTTCCATTGACTACTGGATAGCTTGTTCTCAGTTAAGTAGAACACTCTGTACAATAATTAATTAACTCTGACCTTATTTTTCTGTCTGTTGGTATTCCGAGCTATACTTCAGTGTCTGCATTAATGGTTGGAGGCAAAAATATTCTGGCATAATGGTTTCTCTGTAATGTTGACATTTAGTACTGGATACTTGCAAAACGTTTTATGCTGATGTAGTCATGTAGCCTATGAAAAGTGAACTATGAAACTAAATAATAGTAATAATAGTAATAGTAATAATAATGATACAGACTGGGACATGTTTTGGATTTCTCTTTTCTCCTTGTTGGGTATGATACACAACAGGATCTTTTGTATGAATAAGAATCTCTCAAAGCTGATCCAGAAACTGAAGATAAATTACAATGTAAGGTACTGCATATGTCAAAATGAAAATGCTACTACTCCATAATTACGTGATTACAAAAAGTGGAATGAGATGAGGTTGTTTAGGACAAGCACGTCAGCGGGTAGGAAATGTGATTTGCCTGTTTTCTTAGGCAGGCTTCAAAACTGCCCTGTGAGGGATGAGTGTGCTAATGGTGTCTGAGGGCTTTAATGGAAAAGGTAGTTCTCAATTAGCCCTGTTTGGGTTGTGCATTTGGTCTGGTTTTAATTTCTAAGCTACTGGCCTTGGTTGGAGGCTGAATGTTGGGTGACATGAACCGTTGCTCATGATTGCTGGTAGTAGTGCAAACTGCTAGCACAATACCTGGGGAGCCAGAAATTTTGGGAAGTGTGTGTAGCTGGAAGTAGTGGCCTCTCTGTTTAAGCAACTGTTCTGCCTGCAAAGGAGATGTGAGCAAAACAGAGCATTTAGAGCATACAGCACAGTCAGGCCTGTCCAGAGTGTTACACGGTGATAAGGTGTTTAGAGCATAAGAGTTTCTTCAAAGCATGCTAATCCCAGAAGTAAATGATTCAGTCAGGCACCTGCCTTACAGAATAACTGTCCCATTAATAAGAAGAAATAGGAGGATAACAAATATTCAGAGAACCCACCATTGAATAAGAGTATGGGAGCTGTTCAGACTTACTTAATGCAAGTTGCATATTTGTCCAGACCCCATTTGAAACACTGAAGTTTGCTATCAAATGCCTAAAACAGAAAAAAAATCTCTCCTGACTTGATTAGAACAGAAATGATGTTGTAACTTAATGTCTTGCAAAGGAAAGCAGGAAGCCCTTGTGTTCTGGATGTGCTACCATGTAAAAGCAGCAGTGGAGTGCATCAGTACTGCCACAGGGCTGTTCTGTCCGGGTTCCCTTAGAACTGCTACTGTTGGACCATTGCTTTTGCAATCCATCAAAAGGCAACACAGCAGACTGCCAAAAAAAGAGAACAAGATGAGATTGTAGGTGCTGAATTTCATAGATAGGACATTTGGCCCTTAGAAACTTTGTCAGTATCAACATATGTATCTACATATTTATAAATGTTTAAACATTTACAAATGTCAGTCCACTGAGAGATATAGCTGGGAAATTCAGGAGAAGGAGGAAAAAAAGCAAATCAAGTCTGGAGTAACCACACAGGCTAAATTTTGTGATTGACACTGCCAGTACACCTCCAGTAGTTCTCAGGGTCACACTCTGGAATAGCTGAGGGGTGATGAGGAAACTCCAGTGAGAAGACGCCAGTGGCTTAGGGCAGAGGAGTAGGCAATGCAAAATGACTTGCTTGCAGAACACAGCCAAGCTGAGACAGAAGCTCTTTATGATGGTGTTTGCAGGTGGAAACTTGGACCAGTATGTTAAAGATGGGAAAGCGTTCAGACTGAAAGCAGGCATAAATCATCAAACAAACTCTTTAATTAAAGTACCTGGTACTTACTGCTCCTCAATTATCTTTGTCATATACTGTTGAAGCAGTGCTACAGTTAATGGTATCAAAAAAGGACTGAGATGTATGCAGGTTGAGTTGGAGCATGACAGTACGGGATATACATGGACAAACTGAGACAAAGCATAGGTGAACATACTGTCTCCAGCAGTCACAGTCCAGTTTCAGAATGGGGACTGAAAGGAACCCGAAAATGAACTGTACAAGACAAAAGCTCGCAAGCACTTGTGTGTGGTTGAAATCAATAAAACTACTCATGTAAGCAGGTCTTTGCTGGAGCAAAAGGGGAAGCTGCAACATAGCTCTGAAAGCAAAAGGTGGGTCAGTTACAGAGTAGGAATAAAAAAAAATTAAAAGTAGAAGTGAACTGACAGAAATGTACGAGGAAATACATCTGTGCTTGTCTGTGCCATTTGTTTTTCTTCTCCCCAGTATAAAGCAGCTTGACAGGTACAGTCAGCTGCTCCTCGCAAACGCCACTGCGGCAGACACAGGTGAATATAGCTGCTGGCTCCAGCTGTGCCATGGTAACAAATGCAGGAAGGATGAGACTAAAACAGGTTCAACTTACATCTTTTTCACAGGTAATTAACTCCCTAGGGGATTACTAATGGAAATATATTTGCTAGTAAGATAGGAATAAAGCTACATCAGTGATTTCACTGTCAAGATTTTTCTTCCACAGTTTTCATCTTTTTTAGTGGACATTAAGGAAGATGGTTCTGGTGAGCAGATAATTACTTGCTTAGTGTGATTTATGAGTCCATTTTCCCTATGGATTATGCTACATGTGTACCCAAAATAATGCATAATGCAGTGGAAAGCAAATACCTTTGAAAATACTAACAACACATTCTGAGGGTCTTCTACAAAATGAATAAAATGTTTAATTTTTGGAAATGTGTCTGGATAAAGAAAATAAATCTGTACAGAAGATTCATTTTGTCATGGCATTCTGGTGACCGTGTGAGCTCCTCCCATGACCCCCTTCCAGTTACCTGCACCAGCTTAAAAAAATCTTGACCTCATTGATCTTGGTAAGGCCACAGTTTCTTGCAAGAGTCTATATAGCATGTTGAGAGGCAAAACACCCTTGAGTACATGTGTTGGCCCACAGAGCTTGAGGTTGACTGTAGCCCTTGACACTGCATGGACAGGGTCATAGTAGGTAACTGTGCACGGTTTACTGCTACTTGGTACAACAGAACTGAAATCAAGTGGTTAATTTGTTCTTCTCATGGGAAAAATTCTGAATGGTAAAACAACGTTCACTGCCTGATTAGAGCTAAAGCATTCTTGGCTAGCAAATATTTCAGTACAAAATGCTGAGACAGGGTTGTTTGTGATACGTTTTGGAGCTAAATTAGACGATGAGACTGTGCAGAAGTCATTTATGAGATGCGCTTAATGTTCTGAGGATACATTCCTTCAGAAAGGCTGAAGTAAACTTTTCAGTCAAGTTATTATGTAAATGCTTGTTCTAGAAAGAGGAATTTCAGCTTTATATTTCTAAGCAGCATGCCAAATACGGAAATACTCTTTAACTGTCATTCTAAAAGCTCTAAATATTTTAGCTGCATAGAGCAGTAAATAAAATGTTTTGCCTAAAACCGTATGCATAAAAGGGCTGTAGCTCCAAAGAATATCTCTTTCTGCTAGCACTTATCTTCCCAGTGGTGCTGGGTTTTTTGTGGGTTACTCTTTAAAAAAAGTGGGTGAGTGAACAGAATTAAATCCAGATGAGTATTTGGAAAACTTATTAAAAAGAAATTCCAAAGATTTTCTTAAGATTAAAAAAAATGTTATTACAGTGAAGAATTCTTTGTTTTTCTCTTTGATTTAACGTTTTTCATGTAAACTGTGTAAATATAAACAGGTGAGAAAAGTTTTTTCTTTTGTGTGGGCATATTTAAAGCAAAAAGCTTTGGGTTAATTTTTGAAGTTGCTCATAACCGTCTTCTTTTGTGATATGTACTTTCTCTTCTTTCTGTTAAACCAACGTGTAAGTATTATTCTAACTGTATCAACTCTTCTGCACAGATAAAGAGGAACTTTTTGTACCTACTCCCAGTTATTTTGAGATTGTCTACCTGAATCCAGATAAACCTGCAGTCATCCCATGCCGTGTTACTACTCCTTCAGCAAAAGTAACTCTACACAGGGAATTTCCAGCAGAAGAAATTGAAACAGATGGAACTGATATTATTTATGATGTGAAGAAAGGTTTTGTCTACCAGCACCCTACTTCTGATCATAAAGGTATTGTCTACTGCAAAGCAGAGTCACAGGGAGCACCTCAGATTTCCATCAAGTATCACCTACTGTACGTGGAAGGTAAGGTGCAGTTTTGTATATGCTTACAACGACTCCTGTTTCTTCTGCTGACATTGCTTATAGAGCAATTTTAGCAATTTTTTTTTAAAGCAAAATAAGTAATGTAATCACAGAGTTTAAAAATCTTGATCAAAAGTATGTGTGATAAAACTTTTTAGGTTTAAATTCCAGCAATTGCCCAGTGTAGAGGGGAAAGCTGCAGGTGTACATTGCTCACCTGTTGCATTAAGCAAACTGAGGCAAAAATTGACTCTTAAGTTATATTGGTATATTTAACCTTAGAAACTAATTTTCTGTTTCCAAACACTGTCTTTCTATCAGTTCCCAAGGGCCCGCCCTCAACCACAATTGCAGCGTCATCCAATAGAGCAGAAGTCAGTGACAGCGTTGATATAATCTGTACAGTCCTTGGGGAGCCAGATGTAGATGTGAACTTCAGGTGGCAGTACCCAGGGCAAGAGGTAAGAGAAGTATGCCTTGGCTGAAATAGTTTGTTCTTCATAAAGGCCATGCTGTGAGTGCCAGTCAGCGTCCAGATTTGGAGTAAAGATTCTTTCAGATTGTGGTGTCTGCCTTTTGCTAGTTCAGGCACGCTGGCAGGAGGAGGCAGCACATCCCTTTTGAACTTCAGCCCATCTTTCTCTGAGAGCCTAGAAGTAGCACAGGAATTAAGCTGGAGAGCTCTGCCCATGTTAGCAAAAATCAAGCTCAGCAAAGCTCACTCCTCCCTCAGGTTTCCACTCCAGAGACACTTGGCCTCTGGCAGCATTTAGAAAGAAAAGCTTCAGACAGGGTCAAAGCCAGACAGCGTCAGGAAGCTATTCTAGGGCAAGCCACAAAGCCTCCCTGATGCCTCTGCATTTGATATCCCTTCCATCTCCATGGCTTGGGCACATGAGTCACTCACAGCACAGAATCTTTAAGCTTAATTGTTGCCCACATCCAGAGGCACAGAAATCTGCTTCTGCCCAATCTGAAAGAATCCACTGGAAACATCCAGTGAATCTTAGAACTTTGTTGGTCCTTTTTCTTGCACAAAATGAGGTGTATCTGACTAGCAACATTGATGGTCTGCTCTCTTCTCCCTCTACCCATCCTGACCAGTTACAGTAGGGACTTGTTTCTTTACCAGCCTCATCTCTACTGCTGTTTATCCTAAGCAGGCTAGGAGCAAAGGAAGGACTGCTGGAAGATGAAATCCTTCACCAGAGGAAAGGGATCCTCTAGGACCTGAGGGTTTGCATTATATTCCATTTGCCAGCCCTCCTGGTGCTGAGTTGCCAAAGGACAATACAGAGCTTGCTCATAAGGTACTTGTATCAGCACTGGTCTCCCTGAGCCAGCATAGAATTAAATAGTTTAACAGCAGAGGTAGTTGCTTGAGTGATTTGAGTGCAGTGCTTACTAGGCCTGAGAACATTCAAATCTAAAGCTCCAGAAGTTTGTTGTGGCCATTAAGACAGATGCTGTAGCACTCCACTGCCATGGGAGGTGCGTGCATTTTCAGGGGAAAAAATAGGGAGAGGGCAAGTGAGCACAGAAGGGATTTCAGCTGCTGGTGAGAGCACTGGGCATGTAGAAAGAGGTTTCTAGTCCTTGCTTAGATGTTCATTCTTTCACCTTTCCCTCTCCCCTCCACCTATTCTTTTTTTTTTTTCTTCTGCTTAAAAAGAGCCTATTGAAGTCTGAGAGTTCATGAGCCATTACCAACTTCCCCTCCCTGCTCTGCCCTGCTGTTAAACGAGGGCAGCCTCAACTGCATTTGGTGAGGGGCTTGGTACTGATAGCATGAATTAGACGGCGACTGTTGGATGGAGCACCAGAAGAGTTGGGCAGAATTTCTGTTTCTAGTGTCTGTTTGCAGTTAGGAAGGAAAGGGGCAGATGTCTAAACGAGCAGAGAAACTTGCAGCTCTTGGTGAAATAAAAAGGGAAAACTGAAGTGCCTCCAAGTTTGGGGAACTGCAGAGCAATAGTGTTCTTTGAGTTAAATGCCCAGTGCCTTCCTCTGAATTTAGCTCCTAGCACTACTTTGAGTGAGATGCATCAACAAATGGCAGTGTCTCTGTCCTTCAAGGTGGGGCTT
Source organism: Antrostomus carolinensis (assembly GCF_000700745.2). Classification (NCBI taxonomy): domain Eukaryota; kingdom Metazoa; phylum Chordata; class Aves; order Caprimulgiformes; family Caprimulgidae; genus Antrostomus; species Antrostomus carolinensis. The sequence continues at coordinate 19,870 of NW_010322611.1, forward strand.
TAACTCTGACACTCTTATAACAGTTCAGTCTTTTGGGTGGGGAGAGAAGAAATGCCCCTGCTGATCACATTGACTTTCTTGATTGATAGTTTTCTGTGTTTTTCTGTGGGTTTGTTTTTAGCTTCCTGTGTTATCTGTTTATTGGACTGTAATTTTATGTCTTTTGTAACTAACTGTAATTACTAAGAACAAACAAACAATTGAAGGAATTAAATTCTAGGCTAAGCCTGGCCTTCCAAAACTGTACCTTATTAGTGTCCACCCCTTGCTACTGTTCCAGCTGAATGGCTGCCCAAGCCTGGTTACTGGCTGTTCCTGGCCTGGTTGCTTCCAGTGGTCTTAGAGCACACGATGCAGCACTGGCATGTGCATTACAGTTATATCTCTCTAGCTCTGCTGAATATAAACAGCCAAACACAGCCCAGCTATCTCCCTTGTTGGCTGTGGATACTGCAGCTGCAGTGCAGGGCACACGTGCTATCAGCAGAGGGCTGCACCCTCTCGCTGCACCCACCTGCGGGGGCTGAGAGATGTTGGCCTGTGGCCTGCATCTGCCCTGGGAAGGGCTGATGTGCTTATCCACTGGAGTAAACAATCTCAGCTCCAGCTGTGCCTGGGGATAGGGAGGGAAAAGTTGTGTTTGGGTTTCTGCCCCAACAAAATTATTAAATGTCAGTGCAGAAGCATTTTATGCTTGTTGGAGGCTTAACGTTTATTAAGGAAGTATTCACATACTGCCAAGGGAACAAAAAGTGAGGGTGGAAAGAGAAGAGAGAGGACTATATCAGTGATGCTGGTCAGATACACCTCCTTTTGTGCAAGAAAAGGGACTGAGGAAGTTCTAAGATTCACTGGATGTTTCCATTCATTGCTGCTGCTTTCAGTGCAAGGAGATCAGTGATAGTTTTTGTTCCCCATCACACCCCACCCAGCACCTGGGCTGTCACCTACCACTTGATCCCTGAGCAGAAGCAGCACTTCAATCCCTGCTTGCTCCTAGGTACATTGCATTGGCGAGACCTTCATCTCATGGCTGTAGTCACTAACCCCTCCCTTTTACTTTTTTTCACTTGGTTGTTTTGTTCCCTTGCCACTCCCTGACAACTGCACTTGCTTATTCACCTGCTGTGAATGCATACTGATGCAAACGGATCCACTCCTTAACATGATTCCCTGAAACTAGCTTCAAAGCAGAAGGCAATTAGTTTGAGAAAAACTGGGCTAGCAGGAGCCCAGCCAGGCAAATAGCATCTGCCTTATATGGCCTTTACCTTCACTTTCAGCCGGGCTGGGGAAGTTCTACTTGCTATATTTAAGAACTAATTTAGGCTTGAATTAAGTGTGTAGTAATATTTGATTGTAGGTAGCACTTGATTTTCACACTGGGAAAAGGAGATAGTGCTCTACGAGGTAGAGCTTTGCTAAGCGACTTGATTCCTTCTAAAGGGTTAAGAATTTCCAGATGAGATGATTACCAGTTTTTCAGAAAAGCTGTTGCTAGCTGTAAATGCCACTATGCGACACCCCTAAGCTTCAGGAGGACTGGCAGCTTCTTCTGTGCTGGTCATTTTGCAAGCACAAGATCGTAGCTGTGGCTCTAGCTAAGTGTCTAACATCCTTTTGGTACTATTAGCTTAAGGCTTGTAGCATTCATCTTGGTGAATGGCCAATCCATCTATTTCATGAAGCAAGAGGAGATGGCTTGCAAGCAGAAACCTCTCTCTCTTACCAGTTTTATCCAGGTTATTGGTGTAGCACAAGCCAACATGTTTAAAGCTGCTGGCATGATGGATTATGGAAGGAAAGAGACCACCTTAGTCTATCTTTGGGCCAGTTTCATCCAGTCCTTTGCAAACTTCTGAGGTGCCAGGGAATGTGACCTGATAAACAGTCCACCAGAGAATTCTCTTATAGAAGAAGGAAAAAAAAAAAGCATGTTATAAATATAACAACAAAATCTAAAAAGCATCCTTGTTACATGCACGTTTTGGAAAGCATAATGTAAGGATTAATTTAGAAGCGTTAGTGAATTATTACTGTTTGCTTATTCTCTAAAATACAGTGTTTCTGAAATTAGAGGAGGAGGAATTAGTTTGCAGCACGATTTAAAGCTATTCTCTGTGCTAAAAGAGAACTAGGTAAAGCTTGGCCAACTAACTCATGCCACTGCTGCCTTCTTTTTTTGAGACATGCTGAAAGTCTGAAAAATAAGCTCACACATCTATCCTGGCACCTCTGCCACGATACCTATTTGATCAAGTACCCAAATGCAACCTTAGTAAGTAAGTGGCCCAGAAGTGCAACTGAGTTCATTCATACATCCCAGGCAGAGCTTTGGCAGCCTGTCACCCATCTAAAGACACACAGAACCTGCACTCAGAGGGGAAGAACCATTGTGTTGTCCTTATTTGCCGTAACTTATTGGTGTGTCAGTGTTGACACAGGAATGTTGCTGCATCTGCCAGGCACCTTCCACTGCCTCACTTAAGGCTGACTTTTGGATATAGGCTCCTACTCTCTGACCTCTTGCTTCAGGGTTTAATAGGGTACAAACACACTTTGCAGAATCATGTATTTTCTTATTGAGCTAGTTGGGTTTTGTTTTGTTTTGTTTTCTGCTTTTAAACAGTCTGAGAGGCCTGTGATTATCCAAAACTTCTGGAGATTGATAAACAGAGGAACTGGCCATACCACAAGGATTTCAAAGAGCATTCTTGTTGTTGAAGATTTTGAAGCCAGAGATGCTGGAAACTACATTTGTATAGCTCAGAACCTACAAGGAGAAACAACAGTAGCTACTAAAGTTGAACTAAATTGATAGGAAAGGCTTCTGGACATAGAATGAACTGTATGCTATTTGACCTTATAGCCATTTATTTTCTTTTTTAGTGTTTAAATGTAAAGTTTTCTCTATCACTGTCTCTTTTCATAGGTCATTGCATTCCATATTCACTAGCTTGACAGGCCAAACCAGAGTTCTCTATGCCCAGCAGTAGTCAGTTGTGAATTAATAAAACTACTATGAAGCATTAAAGTTTAAGCCTGAACATGCATAGGGCTTATATTTAGGAATAGGTGCTCCTGGGTTTTCCTTTGCATATGGTCTTTCTTCTCAAACTCATTTCATAAAGTTAACCTGCTGTACAGTTTGCACCTTTTTTGTGTATGTGAGAACTGAGAGGGTATGAAATACCCTCAAAAATCCACCAAGCAGGTGTATCTTTTCTGGTGCTGTGCAATATTAAAGTTTAGGGTACTGTACATGTTTAAAACAACAACAAAAAAAACCCTCAGAAAAATCCTCATGTTACAGAATTAGCCAATATCAAATGTTTATTTTGCAAGAATAATTAAATTTCTGAACATTATTAAAATGTAAATGTGTGTGTGCATGTATGTGTGTGTGTTCATTTCATTTACATTAAAGTTCTCACTCCTGGGGAACGTTGATACTAAGTACATGTTAAGGTGCTAGAGGATATCTCCAGAGACTGGTAAGTGGGTGGCATGTTGGATTTTCCTTATGATGTGGTTGCATTCTTACAACCTTATAACTTGTAGCGTACTTAAGAGTTCACTCCTCAATAGATATATGGTGTTATGTTTACTAAATTATGTAGCAAATTATGCTTGCTAAGGGCAAAACTTGCATTTATTTATATAGGATACAGAATAAAAAAAACCCCCAAAACCCTAAATGTAACATTAGAATAACATTTGACTATACAGCAGAATCTCTTCTCAGGTTAGTAACAAGTTCAACTCCATTGCATTAATTTACTTAGGAGAAAAGGAAAGTTGTTTCATTTGCACAGAACTGTATCTGGATAAATAAGCAACTGCTGCTCTCTCCTTGTATTGATAACCGAACCCAGGTTTCTTGCAGAGAAAAGGTAAGATCTTGATAACAGTGTTGTTGGATGTTTTGACAATGTTTTTTCTTCCCAGCCTCAAGCACAGAATCCATGGAAGTCAGAACTTCCACTATACTCAGTAGTGTAATTGTGTGACAAAAAATGTCTTGATGTAACCCGTTTTATTTACGAGGCATGTGAAAAACGGCTTGTTCTGAGCACACAAGGAACCAAACCAGGAACTGGTCCCTTGGCTCTTGCACACTTCAGTGTGTCTCAGCCTGCATTTGACTAGAATTCCTAACGCTTTCTTCTGGTGAAGGCTTGAAGGAAGCCCTTTGCTCCAGATAATTCAGGCCTCTGAGCAGATGTGTACAGTATTGCTTCACTATCGATAGAGAAAGCAAGTTAAATACTAATGTAAAATGGCAGCTTCTCAGTAATGTCTTTAAACTGATTATTAATGTAGCTAATAAAAGCATTAAACATACTTGCTGAAAGTTTTTTCTTCAGCATGCAGGAACTTAAACCAATGTAGCTGATATGATAAATATCCATGGTAAAGACTGAAATGTCTCCATGTTTGCCTCATGAAATAGGCTTCATGGAGAACGCACCCCAGATGTCTGTAATATTGTTGGGCTCTGGAAAAAAGGTAGCTACCAAAAAAATAATAAATACATCAAGCAATAGGACCAACTTTGAAGGAGTAAGAGGCAGGCCCTTGTTATTTTCTCTCTCATTACTATTTAAAGATATCAAGAATGTTACACTGTTACCCAACTGACTAAATAGGTGTTACCCAATTTCATAGTAATACCTAAAAGACAACTTTGTACTTTTTTTTTTTTTTTTTTTTTTTTTTAAAGCACAACTTCAATCTGGCCAAAGTAACTAACACTCCCTGAGCTTCTGGATGAGCCTGTGTCATGTATTAATTCCTTTTTAGCATTTTCATTTATCAGAACAATGTATTTCCCTTTGAACTACAGGAGCTGTACCAACTTCTTAAATTTCAAAGTGCTTTTGAGCCTTTAATTCAACAACTGATTTCCTTTAAAATATCTAGCAAGGGGGAGATGGTGGCACCTGCTGACACTTGTTCAACAGCACAGTGGTTCATGTGGTAGCATCACTTCCTTGGTGACAGCTTGGCAGGAGAAGAAAAGACAACGTAAATCCACCGCTGCATCCTTGCTTGAGCCGTCTCCCTCAGGTGTAATGGTTATGTGTTCCAGTCATATGCGGTTCTCAAGACAGATTATAACTACAGAAGCACTGCCTTTAAGGAAGAATTTTTGGTAGTTATTCCCCCCACCCCCTGCAAACATCAACATAATTCTCATAACTGTAAACTATGAGAATTATTTTACTATGTATTTTAAATAGTTCTTATTTTACCAAAAGCCTCCTGGGCAGGCCTGATACTTTTTACATTGATACAATGACACATTTCCACACCACTGAACAGTGACACAGGGTAAGAGAATGAACCCCAGGAAATGCAATTTAAGTGACTTGTCAAAGTCACATGCCTACACCTGCCTCTATTGTCATTTCTATTTCCATACGTCAGTCACTGCTGCAGTAAGGCAAAGCAGCAGCAATGGACAGAAGGTATTTGTTTCTTCAGGGTTCAGTGATTACTCCAACTTTCTGATGACCGTTTTAACTCCAGCTCAGCCCTAAGTGATTTCCTGGCTGTCAGGCAACCACAGTTTTAAAGATCAGTGGTCACTTACCGTCTAGAAGGAATTTCCTACATGAATTGTGTGATACTATGATGCTATACCAGTTTGGTGTCTGTAATAAGAAACTTCAAGTCTTCAGTCAGCATAAGGAAGTGATTCATCTGCAAATATAGTGCAACTCATGCAAAGACCTTTCAAGAAAAAGTATTGAAGGGAGATGAACTATGAGTAGCTTGAATGGCAACAAACTATTTGTTACAGATATAAATGTCACTGTGACTTCCTTTCAAACTTAGCATTAGAGTTGGAACTACTAGTTAAGGTTGAGTATCTGAAGAAAATAACTTAATTGCTTGCCTAGCACTAGACCTTTGGAATATAGTTATGGTGAGCAGGTTTCTAGCTTTTCCTGAAGGAAACTTTATGCTAAAAGAAATTACCAAAAAAATACATAAAAGTTACTGGATCAAACAAAGCCTTTGCTAACACATGGTATTGAAATTAAAGCTTGAAATATTAATACTCAATGAAATGGAAAAAAAATATTGAAACAGTGCTTACAGATGAACAAAATTATTTAATTCTTTCAGACCAACAGGACAAACACTAAACAGGTATTTTTGTAGTCTGATTTCTGTACACAAGGATTCTTCATTTCTTTGTAAAAGCATTAAAGATTCTACGTGCAAGTAGTTTAGAGGTGAGGAGGCTCCTATCTTGTGCAGGGAAACTACTGACAAATTAACAGTCTTTGTATTATTTACTATACCATACTTTTATGTAGTGGCAGCCTGGAAAAGCTTTCCCTTTCTCTGTTACACAAAGGAGTATGCAATATTTGATCTTCAGACATTTGTATGCCCTCTTCTTGCATGTATGTGGCTTTTCTCACACAAAAAATTTCCTGAAAAAGGTGAGCATTTCAGTCAGATGTGTCCTGCCTTTACCAGGCACACGCACATTGGGTCCCTATATTAAGCCAACTGTACTCAAGTATTTTATTATTGCTTAATTCTGTAATGTTATCTACATTCTCCTTTTTTTTTTAATAGTAATCTCAAACTGAATCGCTAATAATCATGAGCAAGCTCTGTGTAACTTCTGCCTACATGAGAGCAGCAAGGGTACAGTTAAAATTTTCTAAGGGAAATTAATAATTTGTGCAGTGAAGCTTCACTATTGTTGTTTTGCTGTGCTGAGCTGGTACTAAGAGTTTTTAGTATTTGGAGGAATGTTCCCCCTTAAAGATAACTTGACTAATACAAGCAGAAGAAAAACCCTTAAATCAGTAAAAAAAAAAATTTATTTTTGAAGCATTGAGCTCAAATACATGTGATTAAATCTCTTTGACTACTGAAAATAAGAATGTTTCAAGATATACTTTAAGCCAAGCTTTAGCCCACAAAGGATTTTCATAGTTAAATTTGAAACCTTTAGAAAACATTTTAAGTACTGACACCACTAACAAGTGGTATGTACAGTGCCCCAAAGAGGGTTAAAAGAAAGCATAATGTTCCATAGAAATGGCACCCTTAACTTGCACACTATGAGAAATTAAATAAATTTAATGATGAAATAGTCAATCACAAATTTAAGAATATTATGAGTTTACTTACTGCATGAGCACTGTTAACAGTCTTGTCTATATGTCTGTGTTCCTCATTACTAGCCACGAATTTTTAAGTCTTGGTTAAAATGGTTTAAAGTGGTTCTCCAGTTGAGTTCCCTGAACACTTTCCATTCCCTTGATTTCTGTCCCCAAGCTACTGGAAAACACCAGGAAACTCAGCAGATAAAATTTACCGTTAACAGTTACCTGTCTGGCCAGCTAACAGCATTGGCTAAACAGCAGTGTAACGATGGTCCTGGAAGTGGTACTGTAAAACCCCAGCTACTGCAAGCACAGAGAGTGTCTTGTAATACTAATTTGAACTTGAATCTATGTTAGCAGGTACAACACAGACATCTTAAACAGGTCTGAGCAAGGGTGTAGCAGGGCTATGCCATTACCTTGTTGAAGCTGAAGCTCAGCATATGAAGTTTCCAGAAATGCTGACACCCCCAGCCTGCAGTTCCAGCAGCCAGGGCAATTTTTCTTCCCCCTACTCTGTAGAAACTCTTCTACGGGATCTTTAGCCAAATGAATGGGAAAAACACTGATATCCTGCAGTCTAAGAGGGAAGGTATGGCAAATTAGCAAGATAAATACACAACCACCACCTTCCCCCTCTTCTTCAGGTGAATTTAGCCAGCCCTGAAGATGTTAATACAAATGCTAATGCTTAAAAAGGCAAAGTGTGTCACCAGGTATGTTGGAATTCACAAATTATTTAAGATTCTGCTTGAGAACTGAGTTAAGAATGCACCTAATGACAATTACTGCATTTTTCTCTTTGGCTTTCAAATCTACATCTAGTTTATCCTCAGCAGATGGCCTCAGCCATGGACATGGTGTCTTGGGGAAATAAGTGATTCCTTTTCAGCAGGTAGGATGATAGCTCTAGGTTTCTAAACCTGCAACTCAACTAGTAACTTCTGACCTTGAGGGCTACTGTGGTTCTGACTACAACCCTGTTGGCTTGAAGCCAAAATCCACTGTATCCTGCAAAAAAATCTCCTCATAAATGGCAGAGTTGTGCATGGATATTAAACCAAGAATCCATGCAAAATATGGCTGTAAGTCAGTTTGTTTTTAAAATGAATTCAAAGTTGCATACTCAGGTTGGCCAAGACACTAGTGAGTCAGTTGACAAAGCTTTTCAGGCCATTTTTTTACTGAACTGAAAGCAGAAAAATGAAGGAAACTAACCTGTAGTACTAGGGGCAGTTTCTCCTCATTCCCCAGTGAGGGTACTCTTTGCTAAAGCATGCATACTGACAACATCATTAAGGAAGTACATGTTGATGTGTAGTCTTCAGCTTTTATCCTTTATTACGTACACAGCAAAGAAGGCAGCATTAGACACACGCACAGTGTGTTACATCCATTCCATCCACAGCACACGCGCACACGCATACACACAGCCTTAAAAAAGTGTCTGTGATAAGGAACGTAGTATAAAGTTTGTGATCTTTATCTCTAAGCCCCTGAGCTTTTTCTCATAGTTAGGTGAAAAGGCAACGAACAAGTCTTTCCTTGCTCTGTAAGTGCTTTGTGCAACAACGTCCGTAGAGGGCATAAACAAGTCATGTTGGGAGGAGTGACACGAGTGTCTTACTCCCATATTCTCAGTCTCTTATCGCCATTTTTGCACCAAGTAGTTTCCAGTTATGTTTAGTTGTCATAGTCAGCTAATATAGCTCTTGCTCCTGTGATTAAAGTTAGGGTCGGTTCTGCAGCCCACAAAGGAAATGCAATCCCCACTCTCTCTCGAGATGTCATCTCGGTGATACTGTGGGACTAGAGAAGTTACCAGAATGTCGTGGGGACTGAAGAGGCACGGAGGGAGAACTGGGAGACAGTTTTCTTGGGCTGCATAGGTCACCATTGTGCAACTTCCACAGAAGTTCTTCATTTTCCATTGACAGGCGTTTGTTTACCTTTGATTCTTTCTCTAGCGACTCCTGTAAAACGGCTTGCTCTGTCGAAAGTTGCCTGCAAACGCAAGATTTACATCAGAACACATAACCCAAGTTGGAGGCTACAGCACTGAGCTTAATTGTTAAAGAAAGGTTTGAAATTGCATAAACTCCTCCTTGGTTTACTACTAAATTACTTCCTTAAAATGAGGATTTAGCATGTTCTCATCCTTGCTGGATTTAAACTGGTAGCTTGCAGAAAGCAGGAAAGAGTTCCAATAAGAAACATTCCTGAAGACCAGAAAAAGCATCTGAAAAGTCAGACTTGTTCTACTTTAAATGACAGATGCTTTTAAATGGCCATGCTGGAGCCTCTGGGTCTTGTGGCAGACTCAGCTCTACATAGAAGCTGCATTTCTTTAGTTTCCTTCAAACTGGAAGAGCATCCGCTCAAGCCATAGCTAAGTTTGGAGAACCTCAGACCCATTTTATTCATGTTAAATATTGGTGTTACTGCTAAAGAAAACACACCGGTCTTTTAGGTAATCTAAACTGGGGACAAATCACTCAACTGAATTGGTTGTAACTAAAACCAGGCTTAGCTTACAAGCCAGTAATATTTAAAGAGCTGATCTATAATAAGATGCTATTTCTGAGTTTCTTTTTATTCCTCAAAGTACTGTTTTGGAGCACTGAAGAACACATTGAGCCCTTCACCCCTTACAATCTGTTTCTGCTTCTTCTAGATAGGAATGCGCATTTGTAGAGATACAAGTGGGGAAGAAAGAGGCGCGTTCTTTTATGGAGCACTACAAAATCCCAGCCACTAATATTTACACAGAATTTTCTTTCTTGTCACAGGAACACCTTCCCCTAGTTCATAAGAACATTTAAAAGTCCACAGATATTTTTCACCTTGAAAGCTCCATGTGTTTGTCCATCCGAGCTTTTAATTCTTCATTTTCTTGCTGAACCTTCTTTAGTTTATCCATTAAGATTGTATTGTTCTCCAGCTTAGAAAAAAAAAAGGTCAGAGTTTAAAATAAAACCCATACATGCACTCATCAAGATACTAACTGAGCTATCACAGACGTTCATATCCTGGAGTTTGCAGACTTTGTTATGGAACTGCAAAAACCGAGAGCAGTGCGAGACTGACCTGCAGCCGTGGCTCACCATTCTGGCACAGTCAAACAGATCCTGCTTACCTCACCCTTGCGTAACACTGCATTTTGCCACTTGTGCTGATTAGATGCCAACAAAGGAGAGCTGGATAAGGGATCTACTAGTTAACCAGCACATTCTAGTAACTTCTGCCAGTGATGGGCAGCAGTTTTAGAAGCTGCTGCAGACAGAAGACTGTCTGGAAATAACACGCTGATGTGAGAAACGCAAGAGCTCCCCTGTCTGAACAGCTCTACCTGTCATTCTCCTGATTCCACTTCACTGCTGCAGGATGTTATCAAAAGTTAAGGAGAAACAGTGATTAAATGGTTGGATGGTCCACGGGCCATACTATGGCCAACGCCTATCAGAAAAGATTAAGGTTTACTAGTAATTTACTAGTAATTGTAGACGAGGGCAACATATGATGCTGTACGATACTGAACAACTGACATGAACGTCCATCTTCATATCCAAACCTCTTCCTATACTTCCTCATTGAAATCTTGCTTAAGCAGGTATTACAACAGTGTTCAAAGGTCCCACCCAGGATAAGGACACTGTCCTACCACAACTAAGAACATGCCAAGTAATTACAAGTTCCGCCCCCAAAATTGCCTTTTCATGTGGAATTATGCACAGATGAGGAGCAAATCCACACAGCTAAACAAGTAGCTTAAAGATAATAGCTGAAATGATTGACCTCAGCTAATCAACTCTAAATAAAAACATTTATTCCATTTCATATTTCATCCCTTCTTGTTTAATTAGGGTCATTTCCATGTTAATGTTTTCCTGACAGTGCAATCTATCTTCCCTAACACTCAAGCAAACATAGCAGGTAAGGATTTTTTCTTTGGGGGATGGAGGAGAAGAGAGGGAAGGGGAAAGGGAAGTGTGGAAGAGGCTCCCAGATAACCCTGTACTAACTTTGCAATAGTTTATGCAAACCAGTAGTTGTCTTAAGAGATTAAAAGGCCGTTTACAGCATCTGGTGATTCCTTTCCCCTCTTTACATTACGGCCCAATGCAGATATAATTGTACCTGCAACATGAGCACATCCCATCGTCATTTCATGTTTCCTTTTAAACAAAAAGTTAATCTCACATGTTTGACCAGCCCGAGTTCATTATCAGAACATAACTCAGAGATATGGTCCAAACCTGCCAGACCCCAAGGAAAACTCACCAGTTTTTCCATCTTCATTAGTTTGATATCTTGCTGATGGAGTTTCTCATTCTTGATCTCCAGTACTGCTTTCAAACTTTCCAACTCCTGTTCCAGATACATAATCTGTGGGTTTTTCTGAAAAATTTACACAGAGTTTCCTTAGTACCCTGAATTTCAGGAACAATTTAAGTGTTTCTCTTCTGTTTAGAAAGAGTAAGAAAATAAATATGGTAACGACAGTTACTTGTTCCAAGTAAAATCAAGTCAATCAGTTTAGAGTAAAAAAAAAAAAAAATTGCTACCACTTTCTCCTCTGTTTTTGTTTGTTCTTTGGTGTTGGTGGACAGCTGCAGTTTTCCTTGGAAGTTGTTCAGAAAACACTTTACACACAAATGTGAAAACCCCTTGTGAGTTAAAAGCAAGCACTAAAGCTGTCACAGCAAAACTTGTTTTGCAGGAGTGTCCAAAGGCTCCCTTTAAGGCTAGGAGTTCCAAAATTTATTTCATATTACTCATAACCCATCCCAAGAGGTAATTAGAGTAAACATTTGAAGAGTTTTTAGATGCTGGAGTAGTTCTTAAAGCACCAGAAATTCAAAGCTATGAACTTGACTGCAGCTGATCTTCCCTGTTTTGAGTCTGAAGGTAGCTGGTTCATAAGCAGAAATTGGAAATTTATATTTTTACATTCTTCTGAAAGCCTAGCAATGCAATTGCACATAAAAATCTTGCACTGCTGTACATTCACGACTTAACTACAATACAGCAAGTTATGACTTTCTTTTTTATTTTTCCTTTTTTTGTTGTTTTCCAGGAGGTGGAGGGGAGAGAAGGAGGGTGACAGGGCAGATCTCATTTCTTCAAAGACCTATTTTCCTAAGTAAGGAACTGTTCACACACTGCAGAGTAAAACACATTCTCTACATTTCGAAGGCAAACTCACAGGCAAAAATAAGGAGAAATAAAGCAAGTCTCAGTCCATTTCCAGGTAGTCTGAGTGGAACACAAACAGAAAACAATGATTGTGTTGTGCAACTAAGTTTATCTTTAAAAACAAACTAAACTTGTTGTAGCCTATTTGGGTAAGAATACTGGTGTACTGCACTGAGTAACAGCATCACTGCCACATCAGAAACCTGACACTCAGTGGGCAGTGCCTGCAGCTCTGTGGGGTGCAGTCCCACCGGGAGTCAGTACATTTCACAGGTAACTAGGGCCTCATCACCCACACATCTCATTCTCCTGCCTTTTATAAAGGACTGTGGCATTAGTGATGTTTAATTTCTATGTTTGAACAGAAGTCCATGTGAGGGTGGGGTGGGGTGGGCTGTGCTGCCTCAGAGGAGGAGGCAGACAATTTGAACTTCCTTCCTCCCTTTTGTGGCTTTACATGGAATCAAAGAGCTAGTGAGAAAAGTGATCCCAAAAAGTTTAAATACAGCTTACAATATGTTCAAATTTTTTTTTCTTTCCCTCCTCTGCCCCAATGGACTTAAAATGTCTTTTTAAAGTTAAATCTGAGCCACTACATTAGCTATTCAGAGTAGAACACAGAGCCAGATAAAAAGACTGAAAGGCCTACATAAGATTTTAGCAAAAAAGCTGGGAATATCAAGTGACACTATCTAAATAATACTTGAGGAGTTGGAAATACCCCTCTGTCTTCAAAGGGCTAGTGGAAATTCTGATAGTGCAGAATTTGTGTTTAGTACAGAAGAAAACACTGTGTCAAATCAGTATTGTTCCATAGAGATGCCTCAAGCTTATGACGTGTCTTATGCTGTCAGGATGCAAAGTGCATTTTCAGCTCTGTAAAGGCACTTTGCTATTGCTCCTTTAAATTAAACAACATCTGAGTATTCCTATGGAATACAGCTCAAACTCCCAAGTGCAGTGTACAACGTGTTTGCTTTGGTATCATCTCTCCCAACCACAACAACACACTGTGGTTTCAGATTCTTCTTGCAGCAGTTCTGTCCTGCCACTAGAATCAGCAGTAAGAGAGAAAACAGTAAATTAAATTCCAGTGGAAACCAGGACAATTTCGAAACATCCTCAGTGAGTTTTTAAAAGGGTGGAATTTCTCTTTGTGGGATAAGCAATACTACTGGTATTCCAGTTATTTCCAGGTAACCAGAACGATAAGCATGTTTGTGTCTAACACTCCCAGTGCATGAAAAACCTCTCGGAGCACATTTCTAACCCAGGAGCATCACTGATAACAGCAGCCTTGGCAGGAAATGCAGGACAAAAAAATTTATCTAAAGGAGAAATCATCAACAAGTATGAATCAATATTTGAATAAATGTATTAAGACTCAAGTACAAGGAGGGAGTTGTGTAGTAGTGATGTAAGCCCACACTGAGCATAGTGCTGTTAGAACCTTTAACAACTGCCCAGAAGAAAGCTGTGGTACAACTTTTGTGTATATGTAGATCTTCAGTTTAGCTGAGGCTATAAATTACACCACTGACTTACTCAACAGCTTTACAGATTTCTAATGGTAAGGTTAATACACAGTGTTGCAGTGATTGGGAAAAACTTCTGGATGGTGAGCCATTTACATAAAATATTAATAAGCATAGGACCCCTATCAGGCTTGATTGCAATCCATTCATAGTATGCAATAAAATAAACTCAGGCTGAAAAGATCTGCTCATCTGCATAACTTTTGAAGATAAGACTTACTTGGCTGGCTTTTTCTTTGGCTATTTGTTTTTGCTCTTCTAATTTCAACTTCTCACTCAGAGAATCGTTTTCACATTTTAATTCATCGATTTTTTTCTGAAATGAAAAGATATGGTATAGTTAGGCCAAGAATAAAGTGCACATCTCCAAACTGCCTTTTAAGTTCTAGACTGCTGCCATGACCCCAACCCGTAACAAACCTCTAACAGTTCCTGCTTCTCTTTAAAGGAATCTTCAAGCGATTTCCTTTCAGATTCATGGGCACTCTTGAGCTCTGCAATGAAGTATTTTTGCATATTTTAATACTGTTTAAGACATGAAAACTCTTTTTGAAAAGAACTGGCACAAAAAGTCAGCCCATACCCATACACAGAGATGCAGAGTCACTAACACAGAAAGAACATTTATCATCAACTGATCCAAAGCATGTCCGAAGTTTATTTTATTGCTGCTTCAGATTTGCTGGTTGCCCCCTATATGATCCATTTCATTAGATGACAGCATATCAATTTTGAAAGCATTCATCTACATGCAACAAATGGATGAACTGAGCACAAGAGACACATCAGACAAAAGCCAAGTTTCTGATGGGAAACAGTGAAAATGCAAACTGTATCTTCCAAAACCTTCTAGAAAAACAGTTCCTTTCCTATTTTGGAGATGTCAGGCAGAGGAGTTTGCTCTTTGATTGCGGTGGAAGCACCACCAGTTTTAATGATGCTAAAGTATCACTGGAAACTTGGCTATCAAGTGGAGTTGGAGGTAGGATGGAAATCATCATTACTTAAATCAATTAGATGCCATGCCATTTAAAACTGAGCACACTCATCACCCCCTCCCTGAAAAGCAGCCTTTGCCCCAGTGTAATGTGAACAGTGTGTAATATTTCTCAACACTCCCATGTCAGTCTGGAAAGCACACGATCCTGCTTATCCTCAATTTCCGTTTTGAGGTGCTCCTTATAGAAATAGAGGGGTGGGAGCAATTACTCCTTAACTTGAGATTTTAAGGGCAGACTGCAATTCATCTTTTACTGAAAGAATCTTCACTCTGCAACAGTTTTAATAGTTTCATTCAACTACAACGGGATCATGGTGATTTCTGTATGTAAAATGAGTCTTGTTCAGCTCCAAAAGAAGGAAGCTAAAAACACTTCAGCCAGTGTTTTTAAACATAGCTGACCACCAATAATAATAAAATGGACACACTGATTAAAAAGTTTGAATATTTTTGCTCATGACTAGCAATACTATAGTGTATGTACCTGAATACAAAATACTTGCCTGTAAAAGAGGATTCATACTCCTTTTTCAGCTCCTCTACTTTTTCTGAGTGGCTGTTTTCAAGTTCCAGCTTAAAGTTTTCATGTGTGATATTTAAGTTGTCCACCTGCAATAAGACAACATGATTATTTTTTCCCCCTCTTATATATGTCAACTTAACCCTCGTCTAAAGTATTGTTCTGATGGCTTTACACAGTATGTCGACTATGTTTTAAATAATCTAGGTAGCACTTAACAGATGGAGACAGGAAAAGCTAAGCCACATACAACACTTAATAGATGAGAGTGATGCCTCACAGTTAACTGCTGCCAACAGGATGATGCATGCATCTTGCACACATGCAGTTGTTGCAAAGCAAGGTCACAGACTAGCTGTGTCTATATAAATCTTAAAACTTCAGCTGCCTCAAGTAATCCAGTGGAGCTCCAGAAGTCATTGAAGCTTGCAGAACACCAGGAGCCTCCATAAGCTTAAAGATCTGGACAGTTTAGTGTAGTGATATTTTTATAGTTGCAACAAAGTAGAGTTTCACATTAGATAAAATAACTCCATTATTAGAAAACCCCAGGATTCTCTGAAGGCTCATTTGTAGCAGAAAGCAATTGTTAAGAGAACATTCCTACTTCTAATGTCACAAACCTGCTCCTGGAGTTGCGCTTTGTACTTTTCAGCCTCTTCAATGCAAATACTTTGGAGTTTCTCACATTCTGCAGTGTAGAACTGTTTAAGCCTCTCCTCCAGCTCAGCTAAATCATTGTGATGTTGCTGGTTTAACTTCTGCAAAAATCCTTCATAAGCAGCTTGCAGTTCATTCCTGTCTCTCTCCAATTTCTCACAAGCTGCAGAAGTGGTTACTGAAGATATCAGAAAAGAAAGAAAAATGTAATTGGATCAAGTTCAATGCTAATGTCACTGTTTTTGTTACAAGTACTCTGCACAGCAACACGGTTAAACAAAGACAAATTTATGCATTAAATGAGTCCCACCTACAAGGACACATGAAAAGATCTTTGCAAAAATTTCTAATTCAGTTTTTCTTATGCTGAGAATTAATTGCATCTAGTTAAAACAGGAATCCACATAGAAAGCACAAGTGTGACAGTTTGTCATGACAAAGAAGAAGAATGTCTCATGAGAGACACTGGAGTGCTCCAATAAAAAAAATAAATAATAATTTGGATTTGCCGCTTCACCTAATTTGATCCCATTTCAGCAGCACATTTATCAGAGTACTTCTCCTTTTGATATATAAACCACTTAGCTAAATTTGAAAGTTTTATTATCCTGAAGACCATCCATTCAATGTGTTACACTCAGGTATGCAGCAGAGAAGCAGTTCTAGCCTGACATGGACTGCTCAATACAAATCTGAAATGTACTGCTAATACGTGTACGCTCAAGATATTTAAATATGCAAGATACAGAATAGCTTCAGGCAGAAAGTGCAGAGTACTAAGAAAACAGAAGGAAATCCTGTGTAATTCTCTTTACATTTATATTAACACAGGTCAGCTAAGAAGACTGCCTACGGTTTTTTCCTCACATTTACAGCTGATTAAAAGGCAAAACAGAAGTTAGTAAATTGTACTTGAGTTTGAAATGTAATATTCCCAACTCCAGCCAGACCCAAATAGGAGCAGCCATTTTCCTACGTGACTGGAGCAGGCACCTAATGCAGTTCCAGCTGCACCCAAAGCCTGGAAGAAGCAAGCTGAAAGAGACCTCTAAGGCAAGCATGTGGTCACTGACCTTAAGCAAAATGGGCTCTATACAGACTCCAGTGCTTTAGTTTAAAAGAAATGAGTCCGATGAGTGTCTACTTAAGAGAAAAATAACTAAAACGTTAACTTGATCTAGAATCAAATATGAGAGAAATCATGCATACACAGACTTTACAGCAGCCTGGCACACTGCCCAAACAGTATAAATACAAACTCTCTGTAAAAGCATGGGAAGATTGGAGGATTTTTGTACAGGCAGTACAGGAAATTCTCATGACAGCTGTTTGAGCTGTGAGAGACATAAATTCCAGTATCTTCAAGGACTGATGCCCAAAGCAGTACTGGGCTTGGCTCTAGGGAGAGCAGCCTGCCCCAGCAGAGCGCCCCAAGTTACGTGTGTGTAGGACTCCCTGTTTGCTACTGCTCATCCAGAACAAGTAACTCGATGAATGATACTTGCACTCTTTTTTAAGGACACTGTGAAGAAGTCTTGGCCCCGCTGCCTTCCCTTGGTACCTGCAGTTGAACTAGAAAGTGTACGAGAGTGAGCTGTACTGCACAGAAATGAATCTGCATGTGTGCCTACCTGAATTAGTTTTAACAGCAGGCTTAGCTCTGCGCTAGGTCTGTGTGAAAGACCTGCTGATCACAACAGATTTAAGCCAAGCTATTCATCCTGTGAGTGGCAACAACGCCACTAAAGGCTCAACTGAAAAATACCACAACGTTCTCTGCAACTCAAGCACATTCCACACTTTTCTATACTTTCTATACCACCACCGAGAAAGGTTTTTATTTACCTATCTCTTCTTTCCACAAACTTCTATTATAAGTGCTCCCTTTGGAAAAAATAAGAAAAAATAGCATTCACATTTCTATCACATTGCATTGGCATAAAGTTGTTGAATATATGTGCTCTGCTTTAACACGGTTTTGGGGAAGAGGAAACATCATAGGTAGGGGACATTATTTTATAATGCAAAGAACCAGGCAATAAACCAAATGGAGACATTACAGAGCCAACCACACGCAGAATGGATCTGACCATCAAGAGGGGTAGAGTTGACAGGCTGGCAACTCACATGCCTCATTTGAGATAACTGCTTCAAATGATCCACTTCCTTCAAAACCAGCAGAGGAAGAAGCAAGCATCCAATTCTTTATTTGCAAGGCCAGAACCATTTGTTTGCCGCCATTTAGCTAAAAGAACGTGCTGCCTATCATTGTCTTATCTTTAAATGTCAGCACACAGAACTTCGGATGATGCAAAACACTTCAGAAAAAGCAAATAGCAAACCACGCCTTTGTCAAAGAAAACAGACGCATCAGCTCTTGTTCAGCCAGTTTGCAATTCAGATTTACGAGAAGGCTAACGTTACAAAGGCAAACAAAAACTTTTAAAACTTGCACTGGCAGCTGAACGCTGTGTTACCTTGAAGGCAATGTCTGGCGTCTTCAAAGCTGGAGGCTGCAATGCTTGCTCATAGATTGCAAGCCTGACTCGAATCCTTGCCATCCAAACCAAGAGCAGAACCACCATACCACCACTAAGTTCCCAGTATCGTGGTGGTGCAAAAAACTGTGTGTGTGAAGTTTCAGGAAAAGCACCAACTGAAGAATTGTTGATTTGAAATTATGAGAAGTCCTGTAAACCAAAATTTGTCCCCATACTCGAGATTCAAGTTTTTGCAGCAAGTATTTTGCACAACCCTATCCATCTCCAGACTGAATCATCTAATTTATGACTGTACACTACACCTTGTTTTAAGAAAGGGACAAGCCGTGAAAAAGGCCACTAATTCTGTAGTTTGGCCACTCATCCACTGCAAGGGTATGCTGCAAAACTCCTGACTAACCAACCTTGATGGCTACTCAAAGAGTTTTCTCATAGAACTGGTGCTTAATTTTGAAGAAAAATTTCTAACTGGAACACGTGCTCTTCCAGCAGTGCACACAGAAATCTCTATTCTGACTTCTCATCCACTTCAGAGACACCTGAAGGGCATGCTTCAGTTTTTGTATATGACTGCTGTGCTTCCTTTCCCTTCTTAAAGTGCTTCCCTCCACAACTGCACATCTTCATTATGTCACGTGTTATAACAGACCACAGACCTTGAGCAAAAAAACCATCAGGAGGCAAGCAAGGAGAAATACTGCTCTTTCCAACAGCATTTGAGAGAAAAATCAAGCCATAGTGATGAAAAGATGCGCTATCCATTAGTATATTAAGTTTGTTCAATCTCATCTGTAACACTCGACAGTTTTCAGCTTTAAGGACTGAGCACATGGAATGGTGTACTTGGCCACTAGAAGCAAGATTAACTTCTTGATTCAAATAGCAAAGCCATTAATATTTTCCCCCCCACTTGGTTGTCCAAGCCTCTCCTCCCAATCATACAACACCACCTCTCCCTGTATTATTACAACAGGGATTAAGATTAACCTGTATTTTTCGGCTTCTTCCCACCTGTTATAAACACAAAATAAATTAAGAACCTGGTTCTTAAAGGCAGAACGATGACCTCTGGCAACCACAGGAAGTTTCTGAGATTTCTAAGATTCGGTAATTTTGACTCCAGTTTCTTCAGATCAGAAACGCTGATTTTTGATGTGTAAAATTAACTTTGATCTGTAGGAGTTAACAATCTTGCATCTTGGGTATTTCATTGCAAAGCTTTCTGTGTGCCAGAACTATAAAATAAATGCCTGCAAAACAGAATTCCAGAACCAGGCACGTGGCAACTCCCTGCAACTGTGCAAACAGCAGCAGATCCAAACCATGTGAACAGCAGCACCAGCTGAAGGAGAGGACTACAAAAGTTGCCTTATTTTGCAGTATTCTCAAGAAATCTATTTCATATTTTGAGTAAAAGTAGCCAAGAGATAGGACCTTACAATTGTGCAATATCTCCTTCTTACAAAATTTATTTTTTCTTATTCTAAAACAATTTATCATCCAATTCAGTTCTTATGGCTAAAATGCTTACGAAAACACATTTTTCAACTTACATTCCCCTAGAATTCACCAACCATAGCGCTAAGAAGGTAAAACATAATGGATATCTTTTTTTTTTTTTAATCCTAAATTAAATTGCTTTGAAACAAAAGTTATCTTCGTAAATTGTCTAAGTCACTCACTGGTCTAGTTATGATTTATGAAAAGTCATTAGACTGTCTGACATTGTGAAACAGAGGTCACTAGGACAGTAAACTAGCAGCACTTTAATAGAGGTGGGGGATGTGAAAAGAGGATAATTACCAGAAAACATCAAGTACTTAGCATGGTGTTATGTCACAGCACATAACACTATTGCTCTAACTTTATATTTCACATTGCAAGAGCTATTGCATATGTTCCATTGATCAATAGTAAGTCTACTGTAGATACGAATGTTCATTTCCTTCTCCATATATTTTTTTTAAGTGTTATCTAATAATTAATGCATTGTTTTGGCAGATTCTCAATACTGGAAATTCTTCTACCCAAACATGCTTTCAAGCTTATGACCAAGTTTCTCTTGGTGTTACTTCTGTAACGAGACTAATGGTACAGGATGTTAAGCCACATTTCATATTTTTGTTCCTGGGCAAGTTGAAACGAGGCAAGTAGACCAAAAAAACCATGCTTTAAGCTACATTTAAGTGGCTATGGTTGAATACATATGTGAAGCATTCAGATACCTGTCAGGAAGTAAGTTCTTGTCCTCTAATGCTGCAAACACTACAGTGTCAGCACGCAGGCAAATGTACAACTCGTGGCAAGTTAGGCTGTGCCTCAAATAATGGATAGAAATGTCTACCTACTATTAAGTACTTTTAAGGACCACCAAAACCTGAAAAACAAATCACAATCGCTCCACCCATCTGTAAAATACAATCGTCTTCTTCATCCCAACCTCCAAAACATTTTAAAGGTAATTTATTAATCAAAAAGAGCATTAAGGTATTTTGAAGAAAATACTATTTATCAATTGCAATGCAGCAAGTGGAGAGGAGAGAGAGCGAGGTCAGGCACTTGGGTGGCTCTACAAGCCTCTCCAGCCCACTGAAAAAGGCTCACAAATGGCAATTTTCAAAGGGCCAAGGTGGGCACATGCTGAGTCAGCTTTGCACCTGCTGTTTTGTAGCAGGACTGAGCTGGATCACGTCCAGTGTGGTTTTTTATCTCTGAAGAAATATGCAGCTTTTGCAATTTCTACTTACATAATTAAACAGGTAACTAGAAATAATTTACACACTAGCTTGCATCTTAATAAGAAGGGAAACAGGTGACAAACAGGACAATCCATATTTGCTCTAGGCTCCCAGAACCAAGGCACTTATGTTTATGGCTGGAGATTTTAAGGAAACCCAAGTTCAGAACCCAACTGTTAATGAATTTTAACACCTTTGGAAAAGCCCATTCCCCAAACACATCATCATTGCCAACCCTCCTCACACATGTTCCCAGCTACTGAGAGCAGAAAGCAGTGTCCAGTAACCATCCTCCCCACGCTCTGCGTAGCCACGTGGTTGCTGCACAAGGCGGGTTCTCAGATCGTAATGTATATTTTGATCATTAAACAGAAAGGGTATTTGATAGAAAAGGTCATACAGAATAACCCAGCAAAACAGACAATTTGACAGCTAGCCAATTTGGTTTTGCAAGGTAGATCAAGGAGCTTGGGAGCATGCACAATAAAACTTCAAAGCAAGAAACTGAGGAGTCCAAACTGGACAGGGTGCAAGCTGCAGGAGTCTTCGTATTCCTCTCCAACTCAGCAACGTGCAGGGCACAGACTACACTGAGCTAGGCGAACCCGATTCCTCTTCCTAGATGGCCGGCTCCCAAACTGCAAACCAACAGGCATTAACAACACAGCAGCTGCGACTCCACAAAACATGTCCACACAGCCAAAATAAGAGTCAAACTGCACTTAACTTTCTGAGCCAATCTGCGCCTAGGTCATCTGTGAATCAAAATTCACAGTACTTGCACCAAAATAGCCTATGGAAATCTTAAGTTCAGCTATATCCATTTAACAGTGGCAATAGAAAGCTGATTAGCAGGTGTGTATTTAAACTGATTATTTTCAGCTAAAGCTACCATTACAAGAACGCTTTTCTCACACCTTGTCAACAAATTAGGCCTGTCTGGCTTAATTTATTTCTTTTTTAATCTTTTTTTAAAAAAAAAACAAATATTTTTCAAGCTAGATGGAATTGAAGACCTGTGTAGTTTTTAATTTCTGTGATTAAATTCACTCCCTTTATGTGCTGAGGAGTACTGACAGGCTAGATGTGTGATGACAAAGCTAGATGGTTCAGACAAAGGAGCTGCATGAAGATAAATGCTTCACTGAAACCACAGTGTGGAAACCTTACAAAGGGAAGCGAGCCCGAGGCTGCCACTTGGATGCTCCTGCAGAGCTGACCTAGTAAGATCAGCCCTGTAAGTGGAACGGCTGACGACCCCATCCAGCAGCACACCAGCCAGCATCCCTGGCCGACAGCTCTGTGCACTCAGGCATCGCAGATCCATCAAGCTCAGTTATATTTGAAGGTTTTTTTCTAGTTATCAACCTACTGAATGGCATATTCTTGCAACAGGAGTCCCACATACGAGCCCAGCAGGCTGTTAATCAAAGCAGAAAGGTAACAAGTTCACAGGAAGCTCGTTTTAGAGCGAGGCATCCTTGGGAAGAACTAAGCTTTTAAGAGGGAAAGAAAAAAAAAAAGCGGTAAGGGGCAAAGGGCTGGCTAGCTTTTGATCTGACCTTCTAAGCTGAACTTTCCCTTTCCTGAGAAGTGACAAACATAGTACCTTGGCTGATAAAGCAAAAATAATATTGAAGATCCAAGCACATGGAAGAATAGACTTTCTTGCTCTGAAAGCAATCCTTATGAAGTCATTTTCATGATCAGGTAAACAAATGGGTTTGTCCAGAAAGTCACATGTATGTATATAATAAATAAATAAATCTAGTTTATAACATTTATAGCACAACTTGGTAGGAATGCAAGAAGCCCATTTCCACACTGAGACTCTAGTTTTGTTGTCACATTAGAGTGCCCAAAGTGCCAGCTACAGCTGATGGGAGACACAACCCTTCACCCTGCTGCTCCTTCCCCGTTCTCTGCTCCAGCAGCAGCGTTCCTTCAGCCACACGCTGAGCCAGGCCAGGCAGCTTTGGCAAAACAGCACTTCAAGGACTAGCTTAGGTCCCCAGGCAGCTCATGGCACGGCTCAGTGCACAGCTGCCTGGGCAGCAGTGCTGGCACAAGGCAGGACAGAGGGATGCAGAGGAAGATCAGGTTCTTTTAAAGTCAGCCCCTACTGAGACCTGCCCAAAATAACTGTAAAACTGCAATTCAGATGCTTTATCAGTAGGAAGGTTAAAGGATGCAGCTACACATTTCTGCAGTGTCTTTGGCATTCTCTTCTATTTATTTAGGCTGCAAGGCTTTCTCTGCTTGTGATACTCCCCACACACATTTGCAATTTTATGCAGCATCAAACAAAACTCACAGAAAGCTGCACTAAATGTAATCCTCTTGGATGACAATAATAGTGATAAGTGGAGAAGATGTGCTCTTGTTGCTTCAGCTGAGGGGACAGAGGAACCTCTCCCTCCCCACCAAGCTTCCAACTTTGAGTAGTTGCCAGGGGATGCTCACCTTATTAATCAGCACTAAAAAAATAAACCTGAACATTAAATGCACCACCTGCATGTAACAAGACCTAGATTCACATTCAAGTTTGGGTGAGACAATACTCAGCTTCCAAAGCACGTGAAAATAAACATTTGCAACATTTCAAAAATAAGTGATGTATCAAACTGCTCCACAGTTACTTCTGCTTTCAAAGCTTTGTTGTTTGTTTTTTTTTTTCTTTTTTAAAGGGGCTTCATTGTAACAGAAGTGTACTTTTATAAAATGCTAGTTTCACTTTCAAGTGCTATTAGTTTCAATCCAGTGACTTTTTGCACCCCACAAAGTGATTCTGCCTTGAGTTCAAACAAATTATATGAAGTTACCATTAAGTGCAGTTAAATCGAGCTTCAAAGTTGGCAAAATCAGCCCCTGCACATTATAGCTCAATTTCACATTATATCTCTCCACTAGGATGAGTTCAAAGACTTAATTTCATTAGCTTGATAGCATTTCCTCTCATTCACCCATAAGCCACTAAGGCAAAAAGCAGATTTCATGCAGTGTATTTTACAGGTTTATGGATTTTTGCCAGCAAATATTTCTAGAAGACAGCATACAAATAAGTTTGGGATCAAACAGAACTATATATACTGTCAGCCATTCTCCCATTTTTAAGACACCCGAGTGCTTTGGTCATCAGATGAATGTTTTGCAAGGAGGCCTCGCTAGGCACAGTCAGATCAGCGCCAGGAATTCGGTGAACCTGGGGTCACACTGTCAGGGCTCCAGAGAAATGCAGCTATTAAAGCATCTGAGCAGAATTCAGTCAGGGAATTAAGTGACTGCCATTACAATACCAGGACATCTGTCTTTCTGCAGATGCAGATTTGCTGCATTTCTGTTTTAATGAAGAATACAAAAATAAATTCTTACCTAGTTCTCCTCGAAGATTAACTAGTTCCTGAGATAACTCTTTATGCTGTTTCAGTCCTTCCTCCCTCTGCAGAGAAAAAATACAAACACACACAAACATTTGGTTACTAGTGATTTCAGCAGGGCACCTTCCAATAATTAACTTACATGTGTTCCGTAGGAAAACAAGAGGCAGGACCAAGAAGCCAAGATATGAATCATTTAGGATAACAGTTCTGCTGTTACAAAATACACAGATGTTCTTCTGTTGTTAAGGAAGTTATACTTTAAAATGAAGAATAGCTTTTTCCAGGATAACACCGCAATTAAAATCCTACTTTGCAGCAATTAATTATATATTTTATGATGGGTGTAGCAACATAAGCCTCCAGAACAAATCAACTGGTTGCTGTCAAGGGCACAGAAGTACAGTATATATGCGAGAGAGGCATGCATCAAATATTTGTCTTAAGCTTACTCAAACACAGAACCAAAAACTTTTGCTTAATGCGCAGGATTCCACGAAGGAAAGGTACAGCCCTGTTCAAAGTTGAATACAGCCCACCCCGCTATTCACAGCTCTTAATTTTAAGGTAGCTGATATTTCTTACACTGAGAGAATCATAACAAATCTGTGCCCAAAACAAGCAGAAGCACCCTCTCCTGCTTTGCCTAGGAGGTGTGCCTCAGCCAGGGGAAGGCGGCCGGCCAGGCCCCTCTGCCCCCAGACCCCCACCCCAGGCTGAAGCGCAGGCACAGCCAGGGCAGAGCCGCTCCATGGCTCAGCGACCGGCACCTCACACCCATGGCCTCAGCACAGAGGTGACAAGGTCCAGGCTTCCCGCTGCCAGGGCACTTTCACCTTGCTCCCGTCCAAGCTCCTGTCCAGCTCCTTGTCGTCAGAAAAAGCGCTGCAAAACAAGTACTAATTACCCTTGCTGCAGCACACTGAGAATAGAGGCACAGTTTGCTGCTAGAGCAGCCCATCTTGCAGCTCCGGCAGCCCCCCACTCGGCCCCCCAGCACTCATGGGCGACGTGCGGGTGGTGGCACCACCAGCCGGGCTTGGTCCGGCCGCGGCCAAGCGGCAAGGCTGGACCTTGCCTCCGCAGGTTATCCTGCTTCCGCGCCGATCGCTCCCGACAGCGGCTGATACTGCAGCTTCTGCAATTGGCACAAGCAGCCAGCGATTACTTAAAGCCACAGCCCTTCTTTTATGAAAGGCGAGCCCCAGACATTAGCCCGATCGATCTCCGCTTGCTCAAACGGCGGATGCGATCACGAGGGGAACGCTGCCCTTCTCTGTGGATAATGGAGCTTATTTTTAGCTGTTTCGAGCTTGCTATACGCTGCTTTCACACTTGATTTGTTGATGCAAAAATAAGCCTGAGCTGAATGGGAGAGCCACAGAAACAGCAGCTTTGCTGCTGTCAATGCCCAGGTTTATGTTCGTAACCCCCTACGCACACAAAGAGCTTGAAGCTCGCTTTGCATGCTTGTCCTTCAGCTAGGATACGTTAGAGAAAATAACAGTAATAATGCGCTGGCCCAAAAATCACTTAGACTTTTTCCATTAGCTACTACACAACTGACCACGGCAGATGAGTTTGCACACTGGCAGGGCCACACCTGCACCTGGTAATCCCTAATATTCTGTGATTCTGTGAAAACCCCACCTTTACAGCAGGTTCCCTGTTTGCCCCCAGTCACTCTCGCCACTGCCTGACCCCAGGCCAACATCGGCACTTGCTCACCAGGTCACCCGCCTAGGAGCACCCTGTCCTGGAGGTGGGGAACACTCACTGCACGCCTGCAGAACAAAGAAAACAGTAAAACACACCGTTCTTAAGGAAAAAAATAGAGTGAGTGAGCACCCAGAAACCAGTCATGTATTACAGTCTGATACAATACTAATCAAAATGAGTGATTATTATGCTATGCACCTTCATCTGCTGGAAGTTATAGTAAATAATTCTGCTGCTGAAAAGGCTGGCTAGAAGAAAGGGCCAGCCTTTTACTCGAAATACTTGCATTTCTGACCTTGTATGGGAAACACCCCCTTTTAATCACTACAGTTTAAGCAGTCTCAACAGTTATTTGGACCGTGACACACTGGTAGGGGTATTAAGTAGCTGTTTTGCAGTTTTACATTAAGTGCTTAGAAGCTTTTTACAGTGACAGTGGGCTAAGATTGAAAACCACACCTCACCCTCCACAGTAAATTCTCAGGAGAGCAGAGAGCTCAGTTATTGAAAGGACTGGCTCTGCTCTTCCCTGCTCAGGAAGGAGAGATGAGTCATCTCACTCCTGTTCAACACCAGTTCCCGCTACAGACACAGCATCCAACGATGAAAACGTGAATGCTGCAGTGAGGTATTTGAGCTGCATCCTAGCACGCTGGGACACAGCCACGCAGTGGATTCGCAAGCAACTTAACTACCAAAGCGCTTTTATTTTCACGCTGTGAGTTCCCGATGGGATTTTCCAAAGATTTTACCATAACCCTGTTCATTACTAAGTTAGTGTACAAACACACTTAGAAGAATTTTTTTTAACGTGCCCCCTCCCCTTGGTTTGCATATTCATTCTTTATTCTAATTCTCAAATATTCATCCCTGAACCTGATTTCTTCCAGTCTATGCTGTTAGTACAACACCTCAAATCTTCTCCCCCTCAGCCTAGTGTCTGGACCATGCTTCAAACTCTCTGGAAATGCTAATGTTTTTGGCTAGTGTTTCCAAAAGTGTGGACCTGCTTCATGGTCCACACATCTTGTATTTGTTTTTAATTAAAGCAATTTGATGAGAAGAGGGTGCATGAGATCAGAATATGCTAAGGACTGGCAGAGGCTGAGACTAAAAACCCAAAATAAAATAGAACAGTGCCTTACTATTTTTTTTAATGTTTCTTGCTTTCTGCTGCTTTTAAGCCCTTTTGCTTTTTACTGGTGCTGTTTAACCTTGTGCCTCAAACTCCAGCTTGTCTGTTCATAGTTTCACAAATCAAGAAATGCAGGCAGGCAGACTTGTATCATCACCCCCTGTTAAAGACTGCATTCAGAAAAAGCTATCTATAGAGACTGCCAGCCTAAAATAATAAGAAGTTGCTCATATGGTTAAGCAGCCACATGAAGTAGTTAATTTAGCACACTGTTATTTAAGTTCTGAGAGAACCAAAGCTCCAGGTACAGGGGTGTCCCCAGGAAAACATGCAAGTTTCCAAGAGCTGAAATGTAAGTGAAGTGAAATACCACAGACCACTTGAATAACCCAGTAAGGGTCATCTTCAGAATTTAATTTAAAGACAGGTATGCACATGCTTTGGCTGGAAAATCAAACAGTAAAGTTTACACTTTACAAGATTCTAGCTGAAAAAAATCAATACTAAAAATAGAAAGAGCAGAACCAAGTGAGAGCACACAGGATTGAGCAATTTTGTCATTGTTAATTTACCCAGATAAATCTGCCAATAGGGATCATCCTTGCTTAGTTGTCAGAGACTCAAGGAGGGCAATTTAAAGCTGTTTCTGGCACAATTTATGAATTTATGCCAAGACTGGGTACCTATTTTCCAAATTTCAAAAGAGTCTATTGTAGGAGCACAAGAAATCCAGTTGAGCTTTAGCCAAAACATTCCCCCTAACATAAACATGGAAGCTGTAGGAAGGAATGAGAACAGGGTTTGGGGATAAAAGCTTTGTCACAACCAATATCAGAGCAGCGCACCTCTGCTACTGGATGCTACAAAAACATTTTCAGCATAAAGAAGGACACCTGGGACTTGGATTTTTCTGTGAAAGATTAGGCAGTTAAAAATCCTTCACATGTTTTCAAAATTTGACAATCAAGTTCAGGAGTGTGTCCGCCCCACAGCAAGGACTTGGGAAGGTGAGGTATGCCCCACTACAACTGGATGGAAAAAGAAGAGGTCCAAGGTAAGTGGCTGGAAAACATGACATTTTCAAGATGAAAAAAAAATGACCAAGTCAGGAATAGACTAAATTACGTGACTTGTCATTCAAGTTTGTGTTACTGGCAGTTACACAGCCCAGTTACAGGGTTAAGAGTATTCTTCCTGGCAACCAGCTATTTACTATGGCTTGAGATTCAACAGACTAGCCTAGGGTCATTTTAGATACAAACGAGTGTGAAGATGCATCAACATCTGAACAGTTTCCATTGGTCTGCTTTAAAAGCAGGAAGCTCTACAAAAGTCCACATCCCAGAATGAAAAAGTATTTATACCAAACATACAAGCAACCAGCCCTCCTGGCTACGTATCTATACCAAATCTTCATGTGAGAAAGACAAGATACCTCCAAGAGCTCAGCTTATGAGCAGTTCTCAGGCTGGAATGGCTAGGTATTCCTCAAGCATCTCACAGTTCCTTTGCAGACCCCAAATCCAGGAGCATGCAGTTTTACGGGTTATGGCAAACTGGCAACTCTTACTTCCTCAAGACAATGTGCAACTAACCAGACTAACCATTTCAGGTTTCCCAGCATAGTCCTGCTGCTGGCCAGGTGAGGTGGCCCTGGTGTGGGAGCCTGCAAGTCAAGGCTTTGAGAGTCAGGGATAAGCTGTCTCTGTCCAAAAAGCCCTATTCACCTTTTGTAAGTTTCTGTTTGCTTGTTTGGGGGTTTTTGTTGCACTCTCCCCCCCCACCCCCCCGAGTCCTTCAACAGCTACTCAATGTAAAAGAACAAAGCATTGCAGACACCAGGCTTCAAGTATGCCTGTCCAAATAAGCTAACACCACCCATCTGGTAGTAATTAACCACACATCACAGTTCAAATTTTAAACAACCACACTCCTCTTGGAAACAAAATGTCTACTCTTTTGGAGTTGTACTAAAGAAAGAAGAATTCACAAGAACCAACAGTGAAAAGTTCACATTTACATATCAAAATATGGGAGGTTTGTTTGTGAGCTTTTTTTTTTTTTATTTCAAGCATCTATGTTACATCAATATCTATGAGATAAGCTACCTATCACAGTTGCCTAGTCTACCCCACACAATGTATCACCTCCTCCAGAAGCTACGTGGCATTCCAAACTTCTTAGCAAGCTTCCATTATTTAACAAAACCCTCTCAGTCAATTTTTCATCCTCAGATTCATGTTTTCAGATCTTCCTTAAAACTGTACTTGTGTAAAGCCTTATATCTTCTATCCATTAAGGGGTTCAGAAACATTATGCATTGCCCAAAACCAAAAACTGCAAAGCACTAGTACATTGCAAAAGAACAGACACAACCCACTTCTAGGTCCTGACATATCCCAAGGAATCACGTCATGCCATGGGACTTTTCCCATGACACAAACGTATAGAGACCATACTGGAACGTTACCCTCTTAATGCTGGGATGCATGGTGGTCCCTGCCCAGAGAAGGTGGAGAGAAGCCCAGACGATGCTGGTACCATGCACTCCACAGCACGTGGGCAGGCAGCTCTGAGCCATACACAAAGGGCAACAACTCTACCTGTCACAGGCAGAACTGGCAGGTGGAAATGCTCTGACCTGGAAGGCTGTAAATCAGCCTTCTCATTTTATCAGCAACACACTTTGTAAACAAGTAATTTCAAGAGTCAAAACTTAGAGGAGGAGAACATTGAGTGTTAAATATAAAAGCAGTACAATGCTTTTGTAAAAAGCATATTATTAGACCAGACCAAATAAAATTTGTTCAGGGTGCATAAAACAGAAATTCATCAGTGCAGTAAAGAAACGAAGCACTTAAATGTGTTTTACTGTCGTATACGAGGACAGTTTTATTCTGGGAAAGGAAAGCCTGATTTTTGAAAGCCATTTGCTGTCAAACCACAAGCACTTAGTCCTAAAATCAAACTTAGGGAGAAATACTGAGCATCTTAAAAAAATAATAAGTTATGGTTATTTGCAAGCACACTTCTGTAACACCTGTGCTTAGACCTTACAGGAGATGAGCTTAGTCTGTATGGAAGAAAAGAACATTCTTTAAACATTTTTTAATACTGGTGCAGTCTCAGTTGTCAATAGATCGCAATATAGGGTGAGTCTCCCTTATCTGAGGAGATATTCCTCTTATGGACAAAGCACCAGAAATTGGAGTCTACTCCACCCTTGTGCTGCACCATTCATGACAAGATGAGCATCATCATGGCTGCAATGTAGAAATTGAGTCACATCTTTGCATAAACTCCAGTCACTCATGTGTCATCAGCTATAGCCTGGAGGTAGTTATGAAGGAGTAAAAAAAAAAAATGGCCATTAATATCTGTTTTGTCCCTATACTACAGTATTTCTACCAGTCCCTGTTCCTTCTTTGCTAGCAAATTCCAATCCTCTAAACAAACCTTCTAATTACAAGTCAATTTTAAAAATTTTTTTTCAATCTCCTGCTCCCACCCCACTTAAAATACCCTTGAAACATCATTTCTTTCACATCACTCAGATGCAAAAGCAAGCTAAAGAAATGAGCCAAGGAAGTGGCACAACAAACTGGATTTACATCTTCTGCTCTGTATAAATCTTTGAAAGGAGCAACAGACTATTACTGCAATAAAGTGACGATGTCATTAACCATCTCAAAATCAATAAATATACAGTGAAACGACTACTTCTAAATTATTCTTGGCCTTGTTAGTGTTATGCACTGCCTTCTTGTCAAATGAAATAAGCAATCAGTATTCACCTTAACTTATTGCTTCACACAGAATTCAATTAAGCCTCAGAATACAACACTTATGTGATTAGCTAATAGAGACATAGTTTCTAGTATTTTACTTCTTTATGTAAGTATATCAGATATTTATTCCTGGATGTTTAGTGTGTGAAACGCTAAAGCAGAGAACCAGACAAACAGGATTCCTGTGAGTCACCTACATTTAACACTGATCATGTACTCGCGGGCTCTTTATGCTTTTACAAGCTTTATGTGGCATCACACGCTCATGTGAGATCTTTGTTTTCCCATTTAGAAGTGATGTCCACCTTCACGCAATAGCTTTACAAAGTTAGGTCCAGATGTAGTAATATTGGCTATTTAACTTTACTTCTCTGTAACAGCCTGCTTTCTACTCTGCAGGGTTTCTGAACTCCAATATTAGTTTTCAATTGTCTCATAGAATGACTCCTTCCTTCCCTGGAAAATTTCTGATCTTGTAAAAAACAAGTTTACCCTATTTAAGCAATGATTTATTTCTCAGTATTTTTTAAAGTTTTTTTTGTCTCAGTTCATCTCCTTTGAGAGCACCAAGTCTCCATCAGATACCAAGCAGCTTTCACAAGTTATACTATCACAACTTAAGTTCTCAAGTCTATAAAATTACAATTATCTTCATAAAGTTCTTTGAAATCTTAGAATATAAGACACTATGCTTGAGCACAATATTACAGTATTTTCTTTGCATCATTCAATTTTTAAGGCTGTTCAAAATTTCATCTAAAAAGGAAGTACAAAACAAAAAAGGGAAACAAGAAGCAAAAATGTTATTTTCTTTCATCCACTAACTGCTCCCTTTAATTTTATTTGCAACAGATACATCTAGTTTGCTACTGTCACTAATTATGCATCTTCTTGGGGAAAAAAAAATAAAATAGGAGAAATAACAAGGTAGTAATGAAAATCAGCTTCATGGAAAGCAACACTGGCTGCCTGAAACACCGAATTTGTTTCAGTCAAAGGTATTTTTTCTCAAGACTCCTTTTGCTAGGAGGGGCAGGACAGGATTCCCAATTCTCTCCAGCTGCAACTCATTCTGAACACTCCGATGTACCCAATAAATTGCTTAACTGAGGCATCTTCTAAAAAGTTATATCCACCAGAACCTAGTTTCACAGTAATTAACGGATTAAAATATTTTTCTGGGTGTTAGCACTTTTAAGAATATTTTTGGCAACAGGATTAAGATTTGTGAGCTCTAAGAAGTTCCCAAGAAAACTAGTATTTTGACTCTTACAGTCATCCACATACCAGGAAATTCCAGTTATAGTAGCTCATGTACTAATGGTTAATTGCTATTTCCACCTAGAAATACTGAAGCCTGTTTCAGCCACAATTTCTAGCACATTACTTATGTTGCTTCCTGTGTCACATCCACAATTAGTGGTATCCACATATTATTGTCAAGGCTCTATAGCCTCACAAGCAGCATTTCTCTCTATGAAGGAAACTTCTTGAAGATTTCATCACAGTTATTCCAAAGTAAAGTTTGAACTGTAAACACCAGTGTTCCCATAACCATACCAAGAGAAGCACAACAGTGAAACTTAGTTTTTTCCTCATCTCTGTAGAGCCCTGTGGCAGACACATAAATTTGAAGCTCATTTCCACAGCAGAATCTGTTCAGAGATCTCGAAACACTTAGATTAATTTATTAAACTAAAATAACAGAAACGAGTGCTTGTTTATAGTAATTAAACATTTTACCATCTAGTTTTTTTTAAACAGCCTGAGTAGTTCTGAATGTGGCAATTTATGCACTAAAATGAGAGGATGAAAAGGCAGCATTTGTCATTTCACACTTCGAACAGTCACAAAGCCGTTCAAGTCACTCTAAAAACACATTACCTTTTCACTTGAAAGCTAAACCTCCCTTAAACAGTCAAAACCAGATTTAAAACCAAGCTCTTACTGGGCTGCTAAAACAAACACCCTCCACCCCCAAACATGTAAGAGGTCATATATGGCAGTGAGTCAGGGGTTCAAGCCCCCGGCCACAGTGCTCAGGCAGCCTTGCAGGGGCAGCCCTGAGGCAGGGGAAGGGGCTGAGCACCCCTCAGGAGGCCAGAAGCAGAGGCTCAAGCAGGAGTTGCCATGGCCTCAGGCTCATCAGTCAGTGATGTACTTTTGCAGGACCTCACAAAAACAATCCAAGTTTGGAATATTCCTTCCAAAGGGAGCATCTGGCTCCTACCCACAGCTGCAGACCTGTCAGGCACATGTTCCCACCCCAGCACTGGTGGTTCTTCATTCTCACTCCTTCCTGCAGTGAACCACTGTGTGAGGGCATATCTGTAACACTTTTGGTACGGACCTATAAAATTAGACCCAGAATATAATTTTTTTCCTTCCAGACTGGATGTCTGAGCTGGCTCCTCAAGGCCAGCCAAGGACCAGCCTGTGCAAACACAGGGGCAAGGCTGCAGGAGTGGCAGCCACGGCCTGACTTACCACAGACAGGCTAAACCATGTATTTAGAGCCTCTGTGAATGGATGTGTTACTGAAGGGACAAGAAATAAATTTAAAAATAACATGCAAAATGAATATCAGGGGAAGTTAAAAGATCAATTCAAATGCAGTGGTGCAAATTTCAGAGCTTTATGTAGTTAAAAGGTTAACAGAAGGAGGTTTTCCTTGGCACTTCATGTGCTTATTGCAACTGGCCGATTTCACCATTTCCTCTGTACCGCCACTTTTCCTTTCTCGTTTGAACTTAAAAAAACAGGAAAATAGTTGTGAAGTCACAGGAATCACCAGAGGATCAGGGGGAACACAGTTGTCTAGAAAGAAGACTAAGCTTGCTTTTGTGATGAGCCTGCAGTTTGACGCGCGTTTCTAACACTGCCAGCACACATACAGCTGTCTAACAACAGAAAACACTCAGCACAGCGTGGCATTCTTGCCAGCCACATCATTCATTGCCATCAAGTATTCTGGATGCCAAGAGGGTTTCCATCTGGTATTAACCCAGCGTAACAAGTAGCTCCTGTGAGGTAGAAATTGCGGTTTTATGGCTTTTAAATTCAGAAGGGTCTTGGTAAAGGCAGTTAAGCATAGGAATTCCCTGGACAAACTATGACAGCTTGAGTGTGAAAGTATTATCAGAGTCAGCTGTTAACACTGACAGCTCCAAGATAAAGCTTGCAACAAACAGGTCTGAGCTCAGGCAGAGTTTTGTGAGAAATTCCTGCGGGGTTAGAAGCAGCACAGCAGCATTGCTCAATCTCATTTAACCCTTTTACACCAGCCTCTCAACTTCACTCCAGACGGGCTGGCTTCATTTTTGACAGAAGTCATTGCCAGCAAGTCCTGATTTTGTTCACAGCTATCCCATTTCAAATGGGCTCCTAAGAAGCAACTAGAACTTCTATGCAGAAATGCAAAATGCATTGGAACCTCTTGGGAAAAAAAAAAAAAAAAAAAAAAAGGAAAGCAAACCCAAATAAACCCAACAGCAGAATCACCTCCCAGTAACTTCACCTTTGCAGGGAAAGTGGGAGAGGCTGGGGCTGGCTCTGCTAAGAGGCTCGGGCTGGACAGCCCCAAAGTGACCTAACAGCTCACTCCAGCTCTTTTCTCTATTCGGCCAGGACCCTGTCCTCGACCCTGTCTCACCCTCACACTGGCTCCGACCACGCATTAGGATGGTCCACATTGCTAATCTGGCAAAGAAATGCTCTCTCTCTTTGGCTTAGCTTTCTGATAGTTGCAAACTGAGTAAAGTCTTCTGCAAGGACAGACCAGCACCAGGGGAGCCCAGAGCAGGACTTTCCTCTGGTTACAGCAAGCTATTTCATCAGTTTACACTGCATCATGTCACTTCACATTTGCTCTGCTGGGAGGAATGGAAGCACAGTTTTGTTCTTGATGTTATCAGCTAAAGCATCACTTTTTAAAAACAAACAAACAGAAAAGCTGAAGATACTTTCAGTTGGCTCTGCAGCGGTTAAGCTATGAGCCCCTAACTTACAAGCTAAAACCTAACTCCAAGTTTCACTCCAAGTTTCTCCCCAAGTTTACCCAAAGGGTTGGAAAATGACATCAAAGGGATCCCAAAGATATACTTCAGAAAAGAAAAAAAGAAAAAACAAAAAAGTGTGGGCAGTTGAGATTAAGTTAGCTATACCAGACTCTCTACACTTTGCCAGAAAGGAAAAATCCCAAACTAATGAACAAAACCAAAACAAACCACAAAACCAAAATAACTCTTCACAGTCTTTTCTAAAACACAGAAATCCTACAGGATGTTTCTGCCAGCTAACTACCAGATTTTGAGTGTTCTTACACCACTATGGCAAAAGAGTCCTTCTCACCCCTATGGTAAGAACACAGGAATAAGACAGTGACTCATCAGCAAGCATTGCCTTATCCTGGGAAAGAAGAACCTCAATACCAATAACTGGTATGAAAGTACACCAGTATGTCATATTGAGCCCAATTTCATATGCTTAGACTTAACTCTCCAAGATTACTAATTTTATACAATTCGGCAAAAATAAAATTTATTTTTTTCTTTCCATCCACAAAAGAATAATGAAGAAGGAGCAAAATTTCCTCCAGGCAGTTCTCTCTTCCCTCCATCTTCAACATCATTTCCAACCCCCCCCCCCACCCCCTTTTTTTTTTCTTTTTTAGAATGATGGGAATGGTTATTAAAAAAAAAAAAGTCATGTTTAGACTAAGTGACCTGTAAAATAGCCTGGAAGAAGCAAATACATATGACAGCTGCCTTCTTATTACATATGACATTGATAAAGTATTCCTGAATTTTAAAAAGTTGCAATACAAAATATTTTGAGAGAAGAATCTAAGCCAAGACATGTAATTATAAAAGTTACCGAAAATCAAGGTGCTTATTATACAGTAATTAGAAGATTGCACAGAAGTTTAGCAGTGAGAATTTCCCATATAAATTTCACAATATCATATTAGATGACAGGCATCCAAAAACCCTGTATCAAATTTCTTTGAAGATCTTTAACTAGTTCCTTAGCAGAGAAAGATGTTCCAATCAAGAGTTCAAAAAAATCCAACCAAACCAAACCCACAAAACTGGCTACGAGCCACTGTTCTTACTGAGCTGAACCAGACTTGGTCTTAAATGCTCTATTTTCAGATGAAACAAGAGCAAGCAGGTAGTATCCCACAAGAAGAGAATGTTATGTTTCTCGCAGCATACTAAGAAAACTTGGTGCTTTTTTGTATACCAGACTATAAAAATCACCACATATTGGAACAGCTGAAATAAAACTGATACCAATCTTGGAAAATTAGTTATAAATGCAAAACAAACTGCTGTAAAAGCCTGCATCAACTGATGCAGCATAAATCCATAACTGTTATAGTTTCCTTAACTTCAGATTTTTCTTCTCTCAAAGGTTTTCAAAGCAGACCAAAAGTTTATAGTGTAATACCAAACTGATTAGGTCATTATGTGTGTCAAACAGACTAGAACAAAAAAACATTAAACCACACCAGATTAATTCCACTCTAAATTCTAGATGCATTTCTAAACTATTTTTTTTAATTAAATGTTAATTTTAATTAATTTTAAGACACCACCAATAATGCAGGATATAGTAAATACAACTACTATAACTCATACTTTATTCTGAATAGCTCAAAAACATATCTACCCTTATCTACTCTTCTATTCAACATCAGATAACAAAGCAAGGTCATGCAGATTATCTGTTAAAACTAGTCTATCCTACAAGGGCAGAACTTGAAGTATATACTGGGAAATGTACTCAACCCTAAAGGAAATTTGGACTCCAAACATGTAAAAACCTCTCTTTTGAAAAGGGTGTGAAGCTGCAAAGAGGCCATAAAACCCAGTGTCAGGGTTTTTATTTTTTCTCTCCAGCTGATGCCAGGAGCACATTTACTGCTACCTCCACAGGAAAACTGAAATCATTGGAATGGAAACACAGATGTTAGGTATTGGTATATTAGTACTTTCAGAAGCCCTTGTTGAGAAGCATTTAAAAATTAAAGCCAAAATTGATTAGCTGCGAGTTTTTACCTCAGACTGCAGGTGCTGGATCACAACTGTTAATGCTTCAAACTTCTGGTTGCTGCTTGTCAGGAATTTTTTCAGCTGCAGGATGATTCCACTTTGGGTCTCACATTTCGTTTTGTACTGTGTCAACTCGGCTGTTTTTGTGCCAGTCACATCTGTGGAGGCTTGAGTCTGTATGCATGAGCTCCTGGGACTCCGCTGCTTGCCCTTGTCAACTAAAACAACAACAATAACCAATTAATATGCATTTTATATTGAAGTCTCACCAAAACTTAGAAGACAGGTGCAAACCAAAGTAGTTACAAATTCTTATAAACACTTCCTGAAATACTAACTGGGAGAAATGGTTGTTTCAGTAGCACTGCAGAACAGACACTATCATTTGTCAGGTTAATTTCTAGCACCATAACCTTGCATACACTGTTTTGCACTTCATCCTCACCTTCATGTATTCCATGGCTTACTTTTCAGCATACTCTGCACACTGTGTTTTGAATAAATATTTTCATTAAATCCTACCTATCCAATAGCATATTTCTAACATAAGAGTTGACCACTTTTGTTTGCAACATGGATTTCATATTTCCTGCACTCTAAAGTATTGCTGAATACAAAACCATTTTCCATATATTTACTTGGTTGTTTTCTTCCTTTCAAAATTTCCATTGCAAAAACTACCCCCCTCTGCAGCTCAGGTTTGAGCTTTATTAACTAGAAGTCTTGCAGCATTTCTTAGTGTCAGTAATTTCAGCCCAAGGATAAGACTTTAAAAAATGCTCTAAAATGTAATATATTTCGAGTCTGCCCCGCCACTATTCATAGTCCAGGAATTACACTGTTAATTTAATATTCCTAGTTATGTTGCAACCTCAATCCTTTCACAGTACACAATCACCTCATGTCAGAGGAAACCACATTACATAACCCAGCGCTTGCTCGTAAACACCGCGGAGGTTACAGGTTTCTCTGCTGCCTTCAGACTCCACGAGGAGTCCAGTACTGCTGTGCAGATAGGGCCAGTCTGCCCCGTTTGATCACATGGAGAACGAGCAAACACTTTTGCAATGAAAGGCTGATGCAATGCATAAATATCCCTTGGCAATTAATGAAGACATCTAAGCTGATTGCTTTTTAGAGTTTCAACTTAACAAGATTTCTTCAAGATAAAGTGAAAAAACCTGAGAGGTGAGATTTAGAGAAAAGAAAAATAGGAACATGGAAAAAATGGGGGACAAACTAACCAACTAGACGTAGTTCCTGATGAACCCTTTCCAAAACCCAAGCACCTGGTTTGAAGGTTGTCAAGTGACTCTGGAAGAGTCCCAGCAGTGTAAGGTTCAATCACACAACTGGAGACAGTATTAATACCAAAAGCTTTGACTCTCAGTTAATGCTAGTCTGACTGAGACATCAACTATTGCATTAATACACCAGTCTTGCACAGCCTTCACTTGTTTTCAAAGCATATGAAAACAAGTTTCCTGTTCAAAATACTGATGGCCTCTGTGCCTCTCTTACTGAGCTGGGTATAAAGTGCCTCCTGATCTTATTAATTCTCCAAATAAATCCTCTCTAGGCAAGATTTTCTATCATCCCTCATAGTTAGAGAATGGTCAGCATATTGCTTTATCAGGTTCAGATGCCCTTGTATTCTTGGAGATTTCACTGCTCAGAGATGCTGACTGTTAAAGGGTACATTTTCAATTGGAAGCATACCATCTTGCAGTTTAATAGTAGAACTATTAAAAGGTATGTCAACATGGTAACTCAAATCAAAATACAAATCTGTAGGAGAAAAAGATCAAGCTTGGCTGCCAGTTCTAGTTAGCTTATTTTTACCACCATTTTAACTAACGCGACCACTTCTTTTCTTGCAGTGCAGACACAATCATGTCTTTTGAGTAGACCTCTTTAAATGAATGACAGTCATATTTGAGAGCAACCATGTCAGATTTCCAGTAATCTTATGGAGAATACTGTGTTTAAGAAAATACTGGTTACCTTCTGAAGCTCCTTCAGAAAAAAAAAAAAAAGGAATAAAGAAAAAAAAATCCAAAGAGACAATAATCAAGGGGAGAGGAGAAAAAAAAGAGTAAGGACTAGAGAATAAACTTGCATAGTCAGTCCTCCCCTGCCCTACTGGCTCATATACTCCTACTCTCTCATATATTCCACCTCCCTTCCTGAATGCTCCATTTACAATAAATAAATAGAGCACTCTTCTTGATTCAAGCATACTGTGTAAATTCACTGATACAGATGCTAATGTCATCATTTAATTAACTATATGAAATTACTTTTACATCCATTTGTAGGACCTTGACAGAGCTGCAATAAACCTGAACAAATGTTTGCAGGCATTTTTTATTCTGGGAAAAAAATTACATCACATACTGTTACCTAATGAAGTAATTTCGTTTAAACATAGTGATACAACAGCTAACCACAAATGACACAAGATTCCAGGTATCCATTGTTTCCAGAGCTCAGACAGCCTTTATCAGTTTGCCAGTTTCACACCATTGCTTTTATCGTGGTGCCCAGACTACCAAGTCTTTTCCTAGAAGCTCATTCAAACACCCAACCAAGCCAACCCTGGATACTATACTAAAAAAAGCTGAACAAAACACATGCACTAGAAAAATTCAGTGACATTCCTGTTGGCAATTTTATCATAGACATGTGCTATATAAACAGCCACTTCAAATGTTGAAAAGCATTTCTCTGCTGGCATGAACTCTCTGTAGCATGAGCTGCCTCTACAGATTAACAGCAGCAACACTCCAATGCTTATTTATGGCCTATGTACCTCTGGGCAATGACAGATTGTTTCCAGATTTCTATAGAAGGCACGTTGTGATGTCAAAACAAAAGCCATACTTTCATTAAAACAAAAGCATAATGAGTCTAACTACTGATACAACATATCAGTGATGGACTCTAAATTAAAGACATTGTTGGTTACCAGCCCAAGTCTTCCTCACTTTGGTCGTTTACTTGCCACCTTTATACAGTCAGACTTGTAAAGCAGAACAATTTCCACCCTTAAGTTAGGTTCTGGACTCTTCTCCAACAGGCTTGAATACACTGTACCCAATCTAGCAGAAAAGCTCAACTTCTGAAGACTAGAAATCAGATTCTCAAGTACCACATGTAGCATAGTAACCGGACAGAATCACCACATAAGGTCCTATCCTTCTTCATACCAGTAAAAAACCAAACCAACACCTAGCAGTGATTTTGCAAAGAGTAAGCCTTTTGATCACCAAATCATTCACAGAAGATTTGGTACCTTGCTGGCAAAAAGAATACTACATGACCTTGGAAAAGGTCCAAAAATCCTCCCACTCTCTCTATAGTCACTACACAGATGGCAGCAGTCAACTCGAGTTCTCCGAGGAGAATATTAGACCCATCCCAAGCTCTTCCATAAAGCAACTCAAAAAACATGCTTAGCTTCTCTAGTTAATAGGGATTCAAATGCTAGAAACACACAACTGTCTGTACATCTGTGGAACTTTGTGTTTCATAAAGTTACATTTAAGTGCTGGGGTACTGCCCAGTACTTGGCATCGTATTTGGCTGGCTATCTCCGAACTTGCCTGGTACTGCTGGTTTCCTGAGCCTCTCCACCCTGTGCACTGTTGCTGTATTACCAGATGAAACATCTACCACCCACTTTTTGGTTTGCAACACCAAATTGAAGCCTTCCTTTGCTTATAATGTACTAGGAAGGTCTGTGTAGTAATGTCTACGCTAGCTAGAAATTATTTTTTTTAAGCAAAAGATTCTTCCTTAAAAAAAAAAATTACATTTCTTAAAAGCATTCCAAATAGCCTAAACAAACTACTAGACAAGCACAAATAGGAACAACCTCACTTCTCTCCCCACACTTTTGTAGTCACCATTATCTTACCCCTAAGCACCTTCTTTTCACATTCCTCATCGAAACTGTTAGCTTCCACAGGTTTTTCAAAACCCATGTGTGTCTTGTCTAAGCATTTTTCAAAGAAAAATCCTTGCTCAACATTTTCTCTTGCAGGAAGATGCAGGCTGCTAAAAACTTTCTGCCTTTCTTCCATTTTCCGGAAAGCCTTGTCTACACACGTTAAATTGGTGCTCACTTCTTTGATCAGTAAGACCAGATCAGCCTGAGTATTTAATCGAGCTTCCATTTCTTCTCTTACTCGCTGGATTTCCTCAAGCACAGTTCTTATATCCAAGTGACTGGACTTCACCTCCGCTTTGAGATCTTCTTTCATCTGCTGCTGGCTCCTTTGCAGTGCTAATACTGTTCTGATTTCCTTTTGAGATGTTTCCACATCATGCTTTAGTTCCTTCTGTCCAGCCTGCATTGCCTCCTGGCTAGCTTTCACTTCTGCCAACAGAGCAGCAAGGCACTCCATCCCGATCCCACGGGAGTCGCAGGACCTCTTCCAGTGTTCCAGCTTCCAAGTGGTCAGGGACATTTGTGAGCTGGTAGCAGATTTCCCTGGATAACAAGAGCTAGCACATAGCCCTCGGTATGGTATCCTACCTCAATTTACAGCGTGCTGCAGCGAAGGTACTGAGAAAGTCCAGTGCAAGATGAGACAAAGGCACTAAATAAAACACTTCAATAAGCAGGGCTCTAGAGCCAGAGCTCCTTCTCAGCACACAGCCAGAGCACTAATCAGTTTAATTGGCAGATTATGCCACACCTGAATTTTTTAAAATCTTTTGCTGACATCATTGTACATGGGACGTCACCCCAAAGGCCACTCCCAACAGTCATTTGATCTGTGCATCAATCAAAGTATGCCTGGGCATCAGTAACCAGGTTTGTTGCAACACAGCTGAACGCTCTGCAAGAATGCAGCGGCTCTTCCCTTCCAACAGAAAGGCTCAAAAGGAGCTGAATTGCCTACAGGAGCTGAAAGCCAAACAATTCAATAGCACTTGAGTTATTTCAATTGTATATTCAACAGGGTGATGATGCACCTGTCCTTCTGCTAATGTTTACAGTGAGGGTTCAGGAATACATCTCTGAGCATGCTGGACATTGTCCCGCTCCCACTGAATACCCTTCTCATTCCGACAGCTATCAATACTCTTTTAGGAATCTTTGGAAGAACCCAGATCCTAAGGAAGCCCTCTGATCCACAAACAATAAACAGTTACCAAAGCAGTATGGGAAAACTGACTAATGAGATATTTTTGGCAGGTTAAGGAGGCTAAGCCTTTTAGCTACTAGCTGTAAGCATTAATTTTTCTCTGTAAAAGTCTTCTTACTTTTAAGCACAGAA
This sequence comes from Antrostomus carolinensis, assembly GCF_000700745.2. NCBI lineage: Eukaryota > Metazoa > Chordata > Aves > Caprimulgiformes > Caprimulgidae > Antrostomus > Antrostomus carolinensis. Next base: position 62,519 of record NW_010322611.1, read on the forward strand.
CTCATAACAGGTCTAGGCTCCATGTAAAAACAGGTAGATTAACGACACCAGGCTGTTAGCTGTTCTGTTGCACTATGATTTATTACACAGTCATTGGATTCAGTTTGGAAAAAATGACCAACACAATGTAGATCTTGGTCTAGAGAAGGCATCAGTCTTTGCCTTCAAAGAGGTGAATTGGTCTTCAGCACAACATCTAGTAGAGCGGCACTCTGAGCAGTACACAAGTTGGAGCTCAGGAGAGCTTTTATACCATACCATTGGTGCTGTCATGACTCCAGGATGCTTTTGGAGACAGTGATGATCCCACAGACATCCCAGAGCAGAGGACCTATGCTATCCATCCAAAACCACAATAACCCCCATCAGCACTGTGTTGGGCTGGGAAGCATCACTAAGAACACCAATAGTCCATGCATGCACAGATGCAGGACTTCCACCTCACCACAGTGCTGCTGGCCAAAAAGCCAAGCTGGGCAGCCCTCTTGCAATGCAAGTTTACTGCTCACTTGCCACTTCACCTCCTACACCAGTCCAGGGACACCTTTCTGGTCTCATGAGTATCAGAGACACGTCCTCCACACAGAGCACCTCACAGCTTGCAGGTATCCCCCGACTTCCTGCTATCACAGGAGTTATCACAGCCCCTGGTAGACACAACACCAATGGTGGAGCTTTTCTTTGAGTCTTCATGTCACCTGCCAGAAAGCCAGACACGGGCTTTCTGATGGCATTTCTACAGCACAGCTACAGGCTGCAGGTGTAGTTTCTTCATTCCCCACCCCGTCCCTGCCCCTTTTCTAGCTGGATAGCTATCCTGAGAGCTCCTAAGTGTTACTATTCACATACAGTCACCACTGAAGACTAGTACACAAAACAGACTGCAGAAACACAATCTGAAATTTGAATCCAGGTAACATCTTTGACAAAAGATTTAGATAGGTTAAAAGAGCCCAGATATGAGCACTAGCAGTACTTCAGCAACCCTAGACCAACACCTGCAGTAATTCAGCTCAGCAGTACAACTCTCAATTCCAACCTCACCATAACTTAGTGGTTCCTAAAAATCTCACAGAGGTGAAGGACTTGCAAAGACCTTGTCAGACATTTTCGGGCAGCAAATGAGAATCCAGCTGAACTAATTTCCACTGGTTCAGTTACGGTATAGGTGATGAACAGGTCTGTGTCTGTGAGAGGGAGGGTATTCACCAGGCTTACAGATGTAACCATCCAAGATCTAAACCCTCCTGACACCTTTTGGTAGCCAATACAGATCCTGTGTTTACCCTAAAAGGAACAGCTCAAAGTGCCCTCCTGCAGAAGTTTCATTTTCTGGTGACTTTAAAGGGATAATTCAATGAAGAGTGTATGCAGCGATTTCAACTGTGTCAAAAAAAAAAAAAAAAAAAAAAAGGATGGTTTTGAGGTACAAAAAAGGGGATATCCAACTGATACCCTCTGGTCTCTCTGTAGAAGAACAGGCTCCTCCAGAGAGTGATTCAGAGCAGAATCCTAACTGGGACACCAAGGAAGGCTTGAGGGAAGCCTTTCTCCATAAGCTACACTGAAAGCTTAGCTGACAAAGCTCAGGTGACTAAACTAGGTGCTGCAATTGTCATACCTGTCCAACATCACCAAATCCAAAGGCTGCAGCCTCCTTTCTGTATCTGTGCACACCCACCCCAATTGCCAAATGCTCTCTGCTATAATGTAACACACTGTGAAGAAAAGCTGTCCTGGGAAACTGATCTCTTGCTCTATGTGAATACATTAATTTCATCCAGAATGCAATCAATGTGTTTGGTACATTCCTCGCTCAAACTAAGAGGTCTGATCACTAAGGACTCTCTGGTGATTCATAAAGATCACCCTCTTCACGTAGCTTCCAGGCAGGTTTCCTTTACTCTTCTCCACTCTGGAAGACACGCTTCAAAAATTTACCTAAAAATAAGGTAGATAGTACAAAGCAAACTGAAAGTCTACAGATGTTGCTGGTATTCTGAATTTCACAATCTGTCTTACAAGTATCTTAATGTTTCCTCCCGTTTAGGGAAAAAACCTCCCAATTTCATAGACTAACAGAAATCAAATACTGATGATTTCCTTTTAAGAGTGAATTAATAATTAGAGTAAAACAAAAAAAGCCTGAACTAAATAAAAATCTGGTCTATTTGAGTGGGATATATTTGAGTTTTCTGATGTCTTGTTTTGTTTTTAAAGTATTTCTTTTGCTTTATGGAAACACAGAAAACTTTTATGCAATTAGCTACCAGCAAATACAAAACGCCCCTATTTCTGTAGCTCTAATATTATAAGAATAAAATCCATGAAGTTAAAACATCTGAGAAAAGCACTATGTATAGTTTTGAAGTCAGCACAAAAACTCACTAAGCCACAGTAAGAGTTATAATTTACATTGTTAAGTAATACAGCACATTAGAAATATTAAACAGAAGAATTTACACAAAGCTTACAGTAAACCATACAAAAAAATCCATTACTTTGACCTTCAGGGTGGTTTCATGTTTGGTGAGGCTGACCAGTTTGTACAGCTAGGACTGGGGTCAGGCTTAAAATAGCAATCAGATATTTTCACTTCCCAAACATGAAAGAGGAAGCATCTAGTTGCATCTATATATTGACTTTTCCCTTTTGCAAAAAGTCTAGTTTACACCTAATTATAATTAGGAACTGAACACACTCCCTCACCAAAAAACCCCACCTATTAACAAAAATCCCCTCACCCTTGGACTTCTTGGCATTAGGCTGGCAGAGTCTGAGAACTAAGGAGAATTATCAAATTAAAAATGGAAAAAAAAAAACCCGAGAGAATAAGAACTAGAATGGCTACAGAACAGAGTACCTACTACATATAATAGGAAAGAACACTTGGACAAGAATACATCCTTGTAAACTAGATATATACTCATATTAATTAAATCAGCCAAGTTACAACTAAAATAGTGAAACAAAGGTAAGGAAATGCTGCCAACACATCCCACCCACAGCACACACTGAGCCAAGTTACGGAAAACGTTACAAAACACGCATCCTGTACAACATTAACAGTCCTGAAGCACTCACAGTTAATTGTGTTCCACAGAGCTTTGAGTTGGATCAAATTTCTCCAAATACACCGATAAAGTAAACTTGAAGGTCCACTTGTTTTTATTAGAGCCTGAAGAGCACAGACCTACACTGCTGACCTCTACTCTGTGTGCTTTATCTCTTCCTCCTGTAAGTGATCTAGTTCCATCGATGCAGTGCTCTGTGACCCCTGGGTCTGATTCTGGGGTTTTTCCTTCAGGAGTTATCAAATCTCAGTCTCACATCTGAACCAGCCCATAAGTGAGTACATAACTTTGCTTTGTATGTTAATCTTTACACAGCTATTCCTGAAACTTCAAAAAATCTCTACAATTCTCCCAGCATCCTCACCCACCACCTTCCCCCCTGCTGCAAAGCGTACGAGTTATTCGAGCGGTGCAACAGGAACACTGATCAACCATTTGATCTCACAGCTTTGATTTTAAAGTTTGCCTCATGACAAGCTACAGCACTTCAGAGAGGGAGACTTAAGAACACCCATAAAAATAAGGAAGCTGTTGGGTTTAATTTGCAGCAGTACATTATCTTTGAGAAGATCTGGAAATTTGTCTAGCTGTAAGTTACCACCCTAAATTCTTTCAATACTTCTGCTCTGGGCTATAAACCTAAGAAGCAGTTTCAGACAAATATATGGGGAAAGTAGTCAGAAAACTACATTAACGGTGCCTGCAGAGGGCCCAACAGGCTAGATTTGAATAGAATAGCAAGTGGTGAACACACACCTTCCTGCTGTGCCTCCCAGAGTCCAGGCTGGTGACTGTATAAACACAGACTCTGAAGAAGTGATGTTGTGTTTCTAAGCTCTGCCTCAGGCCTGTCTGTATAAACTGGTGCAGACAGATTCAACTTGCTCTGTTCACACCTTAAGCACATCAGTCATGAGCCAGCTGTAGTCCACAGCAGAGTGACTTCATTTTTCAGAGTTGTGCCTAGGTAATTTGCCCAACTGAAATGCTTAAGATGATGCTGTACTTCAGGAACTTTTCTAGCTACTCATTTAGCTGGTCTTATCTCAAAGCAGCTGGGGGAAGAGAAACAGCACTTCTCATCTTCCATCTTCCCCCACATCAACACAGTCTGAAGCCAGAGATGACAACTAAATGCTCCCTAAAGCAGCACAGCAGCTCTCCCTTTCCTTTACTCTTACTGTAGTAACCTCTTGAGTTTTCCTTCTTTAAGGTCAGGCACTAACTCATGTTGAGGAATATCTGCTTATTCTAGCCATCATCAAATCCTTTTCAAGTTGTTCTAAACAAAACAAACAGCAATCACCACCACCAGAGACTTTTAAAAAGGTTGCAGGAGCTGAAGAAAATTTAACTGCAGACAGGTAAAATCTGACCTAGATGGTTCAGCTGACTCAGCAGGATTAATACATACACAGCAGAAATCCCTCTGCCTTTCTTTGCAGGGCTACAAAGATTTTGCAGCATATATTTTTTAAAAGCTGTCCAGCCTAGATGGGGAGTGCGGAATCATCACATTATTATTGCAGGCATTCAGTTTGAAGTACTGTTTCTGAAGTCTGTGTCTGTTCTTTCCTGTCAACTCATCCATTGACTTACAGTATTATAGCAGTGACTTCTACCTTCAGTACAGCATTTTAAATCCATCCTTTCTTGCTCCTCACTTCCAGTCACAGAACTGAATATTCTCTTTGCACACATGATAGCAAAGAGGAAAGGGAAATCTCAGATGTATTTACATACTTCAAAGCACTCTATGCCTGTTTAATGTTTTAATCACATACTTAACACACACATATCTTGCAGCGCTGGCTACATGGGATTTCATGCTGGTAGAAGCAAGTCTCTTCTGAAGCAGAACCTATTAGCATGTCAAACGCTCCCCTCTCCGTTACAGCACTGATTATCAGGTAAGAAACCAAATGTTTACAGACCACGCCAGAGTCCTGCAGCCTAAAGCTGTTACTTAGAGACTACAATGTACCACATGCAGCTCTTTATTAGCTTCCTGCTTGTTGACACAACAGAGAACGATGTGAGGGTGCCTTTTGTTACGGCTACTTTACTCAAACAGGGGTGGAAGAGGGAACCTGCAAATAAAGGAGACTGGGAAGAAACCAAGAGATAGCAAGCAAGGCCAGTTTTCCAACCACACACCTTTCTAAGTGAGCTTCTGCCATGATCTCCACAAAAGGCTTGGCAACCCTGCAGTCCTTAACTACTTCTGCACAAGGGTTCTTCTGAAGACAGATGCCAGCCTACTCCCTGACAGTAAATCTGAAAAAACTCTTTCACTTCATACTCTCCTTTCAGACTCTGAAGTGATAACCCACAGTGTGTAGCAAGCCCTCTGCTCTGCAGTGTGATGGTCTGGACTTCTTCTGTTGGGTTACGAACATGTCCCTGCCATCTTTTTGTGGGAGAGAGAGCTCTCTGCAATCAGAAGGCACTGGAAGCAGCCAAGGACACAACGTCCGAATTTTCTATCAGATTACAAGGTTGGAAGGGATAATCTTTACAAGCCACATTTTACAAAGGGCTTAAATGAGTTCCAGACTTGAACATTAAGTGTGTAATTAATGTATCAGACAGATGTCTGCCTGTCAAATGCATAGTACACACACAAGCCTGACTAATACTCTGAAATCTCAGCATTGTGCCCTTAACACTTTTTACCTTATGTACCACAGGCCTACCTTATAGAAACACTAGTTCAACACAGCTGATCACCTAATATACAAAGTGATTTTGTCTTATTATTGTCTTCACAATATTTTCAGTCAAGTTTACATGAACTGTAACATCTAGAATTGAATTAGATTTTCATCTAGCCAGTACATATCAAGCATGAATATGAGCTACACATCAATTACAAAGACAAAAGTATTAATAAGCTCACCATACATTCAGAGATGGCTGCAATGTAAATAAACAAATTTGAAATGCTATGCAGTTTACAGAAGACAACTCTAACATGCAACAGCTAGACTACCAGCGATCAGGTTCCTTCTGGTTATTTTCTAAATAACCAAGAGCAATATTGATGCTTGATTTCTTAGCTTGTTCTGAATTAGGACAAAGCCTGATGTGCTAAGTAACCATACAGTGCTTCATACTACTGTCTGAGGAAAAAGAAAAGGAGGGGGAAGATGGTAGAACTACTTTACTGTACTAAAAATGCAAGGTCTAGAGCATGGATGTTTTGATATGAGAAGGACTGGCCATATGTACACTAATGAATCACAGAATCACAGAATGTTGGGGATTGGAAGGGACCTCGAAAGATCATCTAGTCCAATCCCCCTGCTGGAGCAGGAACCTAAACAATTTTACACAGGAAGGCGTCCAGGCCGGTCTTGAATGTCTCCAGAGAAAGAGACTCCACAACCTCCCTGGGCAGCCTGTTCCAGGGCTCTGTCACCCTCACTGTAAAGAAGTTCTTTCTCACCTTTAAGCGGAACCTCCTGTGTTCCAGCTCACACCCATTGCCCCTTGTCCTACCATAGGGCATCACTGAGAAGAGCCTGGCTCCATCCTCATGACATTCGCCCTTTACACATTTATAAACATTAATTAGGTCTCCCCTCAGCCTCCTCTTCTCCAAGCTAAAGAGACCCAGCTCCCTTAGCCTTTCCTCATAAGGGAGATGCTCCACTCCCTTAATCATCTTGGTGGCTCTGTGCTGGACTCTCTATGAAACTCCTCTTCATTCACCTAAAAAAAACAACCAACCAAAAAAAAAAACCAAAACCAACCAACCTGCAGTAAGACAACTATTTTTAAGGACAAAGATGACAATAGGATAGAAGGTAATTGCATGAGGGTGTGTTATGGTGTGCTGATGCCTTGGCCAATAACGACGGAGTTAAAGTTTGTGAACTGTATCTCACTTTATTATCCTTGGTTTAAGCATTTGAATTTTGCTACGTCAGTTCATCATATACAACACAGGCAGCCTTAAGTCTTTAAAATCCCTAGCTTTTCAAGGAAAAAACCTGCTATATTGGAAGTTTGCAATTATGTTTACATATGAGGCTTTAAGTAAGTATTTAGTTCAGATATTGCTCTGGGTAGTCAAACAGACATCTGAAACAGTCACAGTCCTTTTTTCTGTACACCTTCTTATAGTTGCAGCTGTGCCTTGTCATCCCTGAAACACACACCTGCCCAAAGAACTAAGCACAGAGTGACGTTTAAGACTGATGCTGCTCACTCCTCTCTGCTCCTACTTGCTCTCCTCAGTCTTTTCTGTCTATTTCCACCTCCTGTACCAGCAGTTGCTCCTTGACATCTGGTGCCCTCTACTGCTTCATCACAAGCACAGGACATGGCTTATTTTTGCCCTTTGTTCTGCAGCTTCCATCTACAGAGTCAGGACCCAGAGTCAACTGGGACAGGGAATCCCACCATGATTAGTTCATACCATCTGCAAGCCCTTCCCAGATCCCATTAATTGCCTCCCCAGTGCAAATACTGATCCTTTATCCTTACTTCCACATCCTTCTTGGATACATTCAGGGTTGCCAATTTCCCTGTTTGCAGATAGTTAAGACATGGGGTATCTTCTCATCTGGGAAAAGACTTTCAGTGGGCACAGCGTGTGTTTGTGTGTATGGTGTTATAGGAAGGAGCCCGCTATACATCCACACGTGTGTAGGAAACCCTCACACAACACAAGAGAGCAGAATAACAGCAAGACAACCTTTCTCCTCTTCCAGCCTTTCTGAAGATCCCAGCTCTCACATTTGATCAGGAGTGAAATGGCTGAAGCACAGCCAGAGAGGAAGAAGACATCTGAGTTGCAACGCTTGAACTCATTCCTTCCTTAATACTGCAGTCCACCCTACCATGTTCAGCACTGGAAGCACAGGGCTGGAAGAAACCTCCAGAAACCATTTACATCACTCCTTGTTAAGGCAAGGTAGACACTACCTAGACATAAAAGGCATTTTACCAGACTGCTCAGCTGTTTCAAGTCTTACCACAAAACACCTCCCTGCATTTTTTCATGATACCTTTCTTCCAGCTCAAATCTGATCTGACTTCAGGCAGATTAAATCACTGACTATAATCTCTCTACGTGCCACATATTTCATGCAAATACTAACAGGCTAGCTGAGAAGTTTTCTCTTCTGCTCTCACACATGCACTCCTGTGTTCTGGGAAGTCAGACATGTAGACAGCTTCACTACTTTTTAACACGCTTCCTTCCAAAAGTGCTGGCAAGCATTGTAAGTATGCTAAAGATAAACATCAGGCAACTGGGAGAGACACTATTACTTACAAATTCAAGTAAGGGAAGTTAACAGACTTAATTTTTTGCATCATAAATTTATTCTAGATCTATGGATCCAACAACCCTAGGTTCTAAAAGTTAATGGTAGGAAGAACTCCAAACAAATCCAAACAGGATTCTTGTAGCACATAGAACTAAACCTTTAAGCTTAAAGTAACTTTCTGCTTATTTACTATGGAGGTCAACTTTGTTGCAATAAAGATTAAAAACAAAAAACAACAAAAAAGTAAACAAAAACAACAACAACAAGAAAAAATCCAAACCAAAACAAACAAACACCAAAACAAAACCCAGAACTAGTTTGCATCTTTAACTGAATCACTGAACTTCATTTCAATTGTGCCTGCCCCTAATTCAATGTAGCAATTCTTCCTTCACAATCAATGCATGATTAATTACCTGCCAGAACATTTATTAGCTCAGCTTCAAGATTTAAGAATCTGATATTTCTCTCTAGTTTTTCTGAAGTCCTTCAGAGTAAGAGTCTATGTAAGACTCAGTAATCTGCAAGGAACCATATTCTTTCCTTGAAAACAACTGTACAAGAGATCTGTAAAATAATTTTTTGACCACAAGACCAGCACATTAATATGCAACATCATTTCTTGCACAGTATCTGCAGCTATCTTGGATGGAGAGAACAGACTGGCTTTTAGTTTGAACTCAGAAGCTACTTATTCAATCACACTAGCATGAGCTGATGTTATATGACTGTAACAAATGTCACTGGACCTAAGCACGGCACTGAAATGCTGCCTAAAGCATATTATGGAAGAAAAAGTAGGACAGGCAGTGGGATTTTAAAGAGCCACCAGAGCCTGGGTTATGTTTTGCATTATCACTTTTTCTTAAAACTGTTTCTGAACATATTCAGCAACAGCTTCCTGGGTTTATAAAATTCTACATCCATTTAAAGACAAATAAATCCAGATTAGACTCACATTCACTGATGTTGTTCTTCAAAAAGCAAGATGATAGCACTTCTAAGCATGTAGGAAGCACTATTATCAGTGCTAAGTTATCTATCTTAATCATACTTTACCTACCAAAAGACCACTGAAAAGTTCAGCTCCAACAGACGACTGCAGTTTGCAATTTCAAGTTACAAAATAAATAGCTGACATTCAAATTCTCCTTTTGGTACATCAGATTCACTTTTTAGAAGCGTCACATATTTTTGAGTATCACAAATCCACTTGGCAGCCAGTCACAAGTGGTG
>NW_010322612.1:0-5338 GCF_000700745.2 Antrostomus carolinensis
AACCATTCTATGATTCTATGATATGTACACATATATACAAATATCATACTCTTTGTTCATGGATTGTCTCACCAAAATATATATTGAGTTCTTTTAGTCCATAACTTCAGATTCCATCCATATGAGCTTCTGTCACATGGGTATCGTGCATCGGACTTTATCTGGATCCGCAGGTAACTGCGCATTGTGTGGATCACCGTAAATCAGTCCTCACACAGCCGGTTCTCTCAAAAGCTGGGTACCTCTATCCATGGTCGTCCATTTGCCTACCCCTGGTTGCAGCACAATATCGTCCTTTCCCTCACGGCTGACAGAAGATGTCTCCAGAGGCTGAGGGTTGGTTGTCTGGGTTTGAATAGCTACATTTCTTGCTGTCGAGGTTTGTGGAGCTGCAGTATCTGTTCTTGGAGTTTGAATAGCTAGAGACCTTGTTACTGTGGTCTGTATAGCTGGAATACCTGTTTTGGGGGTCTGAATAGCTACAGTTCTTGTCATGGGCCTTGGAGTGGCCACAGTATCTATTGACGAGGTTACTCCCAGGGTGATATACCTTGTTAACCTGGGAAAAATACTTAGTATAAAACTGTTAGTGTGATGCACAACAATTATAGTAATTATGATATACAATTCATTGGCATTTTTCACCTAAAATCAGGTCTCTCTGAGGTACGCATCCAACTTCTCCAGCTTTCTGCATCACCCACCAGGTACATCCAGGTCCTTGAGCAACAGTAATCCCACGAGTGGGTTTTACCTTTACCCAAGGTAGGAATAACCCAAACATAACCTAAAATGCTAGCCTAAAAATAACCTAAAATGCTAATGCTTAAGCATTTTGGGACCCGAACTGATTGTAAGTGGAAGGTGATCTGTGGTACCTGTGATGTACAGCACAGGTGTTTGTGCATCAAGCCGCATCTTTGTGGTTTGAGTGACTCTTCAAACACCTGTCTCCTTCTGCTCTACATCTACTTTATTTACTGTTGGTATAAATGCCTTTATTGGGCTGGTGAGAAAAGAGCTGAGAAGTGAGAGAGCAAGTTTGCTGTGAAGTTGAGAACATGCATTTGTTTTTTGTAGTCTGTTTCTCATCTCACGAACGCTAACCATAGGTCTCACCATAGTGGTCATCTTTCAGGAGTGCAGTCGCTGAGGCCCAGTAAACCAAGTGGCCGCTCAAGGAGTTGTTAGGTTGACAGCCATCTGCACAAGGTTTCTGCTGTAGGTCTGCCTTTGGTGCCAGAAGTCAGGGTGTGCTTGCAGTTCAGCCGTGTGCAGCAGAGCCCGCTGGAAGCGGGTGTGAGCTGGCACAGCAGGATATAAACTGAGCTGCAGATACGGAGCTGCTTCTGCTGACTCTGCTGCAGGTAATTTGTGTGGTAATTTTGGGTGGAGGAGTGGTAGCAAACAGCTGAAGTAGGTGAAAGGGAGGAAGGCAAAGGGCACAAATACTTCAAACTGGCAGCTGTGTGGATGTATTTTAACAGCCTGAGAGAGGCGAGCGAAAGCCCAGTTTCTTTGTCTTGGCACTTCAGCTGGCCAAGGTCCCCTTGATCACCAAAGGGCTTTTGCTGCATATATCTGTCTGCAGTGGTGCTGCTGTTTTGGGGGTGCAAATCCCACTTGAGCCCTGGGTGAGCTAATTCATAGAAGCAACTCTGCTGTGTGGCTGGGTCTGGGATATGTGACACTCTGGATCCAAAGGCCCTTAACAGCATTCTGTGTATGGGACGCAAGACAGGGCCACAAAAATGACCAGAGGGATGGAACACCTCTGCTGTGAAGAGAGGCTGAGTGAGTTGGGGTTGTTCAGCCTGGAAAAGAGAAGGCTCTGGGAAGACCTTATAGTGGCCTTTCAATACTTCAGGAGTCCTATAAGGAAGATGGGGACAAACTTTTTGCAGGGCGTGTAGCGATAGAACAAAGGGTGATGGTTTTAAAATAAAAGAGGGTAGATTTAGACTAGATACAAGGAAGAAATTTTTTACAACAGTGAAACACTGTAACCGTTTGCCCAGAGAGGTGGTAGAAGCCCCATCCCCGGAAACGTTCAAGGTCAGGCTGGATGGGGCTCTGAGCAACCTGATCAAGTAGAAGACGTCCCTGCTCACTGCAGGGGGGTTGGACTACATGACCTTTAAAGGTCCCTTCCAACCCAAACAGTTCTATGATGACAGTTCTGGTTGCTCACCTGGCATGGGGGGTGGCATCAGGCAGCTGGCTGATTTTATTTGCTACCTGACTTGCTCTTGTAACACCCCACTGTGTAGGAGCGTGAGGATGGAGTGACTTTCTGCTTGCCACTTCTGTCCCTTTACTTGGTTCAGAGAGGAGAATCTAAGGAGGAGTTGGTCATGTCCCTGAAAAATCTGGCAGAGAACCCATAGCTCATTGGCTCCGGGAGTGATGTGGTTATCTGTATGCATGTGTTTTGACCTTGTCAAAACAGATGTGCAGGATTTCTTTGAAATGTTTCTGAACAGATGAAACTAGCAGTTGTTAAAAGCAGGGAACATGCTGGTGTCAATTGCCATATCAGCAAGCTAGTCCCAAGGGGATTGTCTTAATTGCTAGTTGATGTGTTGAATGTTCTTCAGCTTTTATTATTTAGAAAACTGCAAGTACTTGGTGTTTTAGTTGAACACCACTAAGCACATACATAAAGATTCCTTTGTGTGTGTGCCTGCGTGCTCCAGGGAGAGGTAAGAGAACACTGATGTCTGTCTTATCCTCTTTGGATATGGTAAACTGCATCTTCCTCTTCATCTGTGGTGGTGGAACTATGATGCTGTGTGAGTTTAGGATCTGACTCAGCAATGCAACGTAAACTGTGATAGAAATGCCTTAGTATGTGGCATAAGCACAGACCTGTTTTCATTCAGCAGGTGTCCCAGGAAAGAAAGGCACGAAGGGTAAGCCATTAGCTTTGCAGTTACAAGATCTGTGGCTTTATAAGAACTTTGCAGAAGGACTACGAGGTCCTTCTGGATCTCAGTCTCTCACCTGTAAAATGAAAGCAATGTTCTTGATGAGGAATGTTTGAAATGCTTAGCTTGTCGAAGAAAAGTAGCTAAAATTTACTGGAATCTCATTTAACTGGAACCAGCACCCTGCAAATTCTTGGGTGTTTCTGTTATTTACATGCATGAGGTTTTCTTTCTTTCAATGGCTACAGAATTCATTCCGTTTATCCAAATGCTAGTGTTTTTTCTGCTGCCCTGTACCTTTTGTTACAGTGTTTGGTAGGAAGAGAACAGTGTTTTCTGTCAACAGTCCATAAAGATGCAGGATTTGGCATTTAAAACAGAGAACGTGAGAAAATGAAGGTGTTAATTCTTTTAAAACTTATGTAGTAATATTCTTGTTGACTTAAAAAAGAAAATCTTCCCAAGTGGCCTGATTTCAAACAGCATTGCACTATTACATTTGGTATGGCATAGTGCTCTACCTGTTAATAGTTTACACTGTGTTTTGTAACAGGTTTCAGTCTAGCAACCACAGCTGAATTACACAGTAAATTACATTGTTCCTTATGGAAAATGCATCTGGTGATGTTCAGCTGCCAGTGAGGGAAGATTAAATCTGGATGTTTTTTCTCTCTTGACAACCGTCACTGGTGATGTGGAATTTCTGGTAGCTCTTTTGCTTCCCCTTATTCTGTGTGAAACGTGACAGCCTGAGTTAGTGGCTGTCTTCTTCTCTGCTCTGCTTCTCCAGAGCAAGGCAAAAATAATTCGGCTGGGGAGTCCACTGGAGCTGAATCAAGGTTTGTTATTGTTATTCTGTTTCTGAATCAGAAATGTTTCTGTTACCATGATTCTCATTTATTTTACTTGAACTTTGTTCATGTGGACGGGCTGTTGCAGATCCAGTTGATGGGTTGAAGGAGATCTAAGCTTGGTCTGTTCTTACTGCATTAGTAGGGAACGAAAATGCTTGTACCAGTAGCTTACTATACCTCTGTGGTGGGGATAATGACCTCCTAAACATTGCAGGCAGTTCCTCAAGAGCAAGGCTATTTGTTCTTTGCCTGTCTTGTCTCCAGATCTTATCTTCACTGTCCTTGAGAGTCCACAGGATGCAATAGCCACATGGACTCTCTCCCTTTCTCTCCATTTAGAAACAGAGAAATTGTGATACTCGTCTGTGTTTAAGCTGAGCAAGAAGTCCAGAAATTGCTTCTGCACACAAATTTATTTATTTACCTTTTAATTTTTGAATTTTAATTATTTGGGGATTTTAAGAACGTTACAAGAAATATGACAAGCTTAATACTTTAAAGGTTGGTGGAACTGTGTGCATAGAGAAGGATTATTTGCCTAAGCAAGGGTTGAGTCATCAGCCTCAACTTCACCAAGGTGGAAGAGCTCTCCTAGGTTAGTTTAGCACCCTGCAGCTATATATAAGGGACTGGAACTTCTTTATAGAGCTTATTAATGTTGTAGAAATAATATTACACTTTGCATGGTAATTAGAATGTATCTGTATAATTGCATTAAAATAATTCCGTATTTATCTTAAGGTAGCTTTAGAACAAGCGATTTTTTTGTCCATTCTACCTTAATGTAATTAGTCTACACTGTGTTTTTTTGGCTTGTGCTAGTACTTTCCTCTAAACTTCCAGTCTTTTAGCGAAGTCATTCTGTCTGAAGAAAAGACTAAAAAACTTGTGGCTTACTCTTCTCTTTGCTGGCTGTGCATTTCTGTTACCTTTCATCTTGAGATGCTGCAGTGTTTATTCTGAAACTTTTATCCTTACTATTACACTGAATGAAATGCACTAGTAGAATATGAAAGCAGTAAAACTTGAAGTGGTTAGTCCAGGCATTAATGAAATACTGCAAAGTTTAGCATTTCTCATAAGGTGCTAACGTGCTTTCACCTTCCTGTTTTTAAAAATGGGATGTCTGTTGAAATGAGTGCTAGAGTTAATATTATGGTTTGGTTTGTGAAGCTTAATCACCTGCATTTATATGACCCAGTAGCAAATTATAACGTCTCCTCTTCCATGTTAACCTATTTCTGTTGCCTTATGCTTAAAGGTGTTGTGTGTGACCCTGTGCTGCAGCCTTGTCTGTATGTGTTTGTATCTGTTTGCATCTGCACAGTGCCCTGGAAACTGCTTTGGGCTCACCAGAGGTGCAGATACCAACCCCCAAGGGTTCCATTTCAGAGCTAATACACTGAAAAGGCTTCCCCTCTATCTGTGATTTGTTCTACAATTTCTTATTCTGACAGCTTGATAGACATTTTTAATATTGCTCTTGAAGTACTGCACAGTTCCAGTTGTGTACTATACTGGATATATACCCCAGGTTCCAGTATAGGCTGGGGACAG
>NW_010322613.1:0-44708 GCF_000700745.2 Antrostomus carolinensis
CTGGCGCGTCCGGCCCCGCTTAGCGTGTGATCTGCTTCTTCCCCACAGAAAGGGCTTGTCCCAGTCAGCCTTGCCCTACAGACGCAGCGTGCCTACGGTAAGTGACTTCCCCGCTCTGTGCGCGCTTCAGCAGGCCCGGGCGCTGCCTTGTGGCCCTCGGTGCAGGGTCCGGTTCCCATAGCGCAGCTTAACCGTGCCCAGGAAAAGAAGCAAAACGCAGATAGCTGTAATAATTTGTGTCATCATTTTTAAACTCTGGCCTGATAAAATGTTACTTTAGCCTGTAGTTTTACTGAGAAAACAGATTGTTTCCTACCCAGAGGATTTGTTGGGTGAGAAGGTGTCTTCGTCTCTGTACCTCCCTTTATAAAAGTGGGACTTCAATTTTTTTTTTTTTTTTAGTCTGCGTGCTGATAATTCCTAGAAATTAACGTCCTTCACACTTGAATTTGGCCTTTGCCATTAGGGAATAAACCGACTGTTTTCCAAACTATTTACAACAGTAATTTGCTGATCAGAGCACTAATTTAAGTAATTTCAGTGTGCCTTTAGTTCGTTAGGGAGTTTCTACTTAAAAGGCTTACCTGTCAGCTAAATGAGGAGCTGCTTAATCTGTCTTGCTTTGCAAGACTATATCTTGGAGGATCTGTTTGTTGGCAGAAAGATCAGTTTGTGGTGCATGTGGAAAAGCATGTACTGAAAAATAGTTGAGTAGAAGCATGAAATGATGAGGCACAAAATGTGAAAATAAAGAGATACAATATAAAAGAAGATAACGTGAAACTGCTTGAAGTACTGCTGGTGGTTAAACGGTTTAATAATGATTAGGATGCTCAAATGCTAACCCTGTTTCAAAAAACCTTGTGGGGTTTTTGCTTAGTTTTATTTGTATTCTGTTTTGAATTGTAATCTATAGAGCATTTCCAAATATATTTTTTCACGGTGCTTTTCTATTTCATGCTGTGACAGTATTAAAAAGAAAAAAAAATACAACAACCTGGGAGCTTTTGTAGTTTGTTGAAAGAGTGGGAGATTACCTAGCTTGTTGGTGTTCTCTCCCCCTTACTAATCAGCGAAGCAGTGGCTCTATCAGCACAGTTTAACATAAAAGTAATAGAAAAGGCATGATCCCATCTGAGTAGACCCATTTGTTTCTTTTTTTTTTTTTTTTTTTTTTCATTATTTATGTCCTTAAGGTCTGATTTTTCACTAATCTCTCTGGGTGCTTTACTAAGAGATGGCTAAATGGCTTTCGATTTCACGTTTCTGTCAGAAGCCAAAGAAAGGGTTCCTTCTTCATGGCAGTGATTTTCCTCCTCTGTAAATTTGTATTCATGCTTCTGGTGTGGCATTTAAAGTAAATTGATAATAAAGTAACTGGGTGGAGGCTGTATGAGGTGTTTTCAGCAGAATGTCTTCCTTCACCTCTGCCTTCCCCCACTGTATTTCAGTAGCACCATGGGTTCGTTATATGTAAAAAAGTTTCTCTATCAATAGAAGTACAATTTCAGTTCTTCATTGTTTTTTCAAGTATTACAAAGCATCTATTTCTACCATTTATAGAAAGCTTTCCTATAGTGAGCCTGTGGCTCTATTAGGCAGTGTTCATCAGTTGTTTTTTTCCGCTTTTCTTTAGTGGCTGAAACTTACTTCTGATGATGTAAAGGAACAGATCTATAAGCTGGCTAAAAAAGGCCTGACTCCTTCGCAAATTGGTAAGGTTTATGAAGAACTCCTAAGTGGAGACAAACCACATTTTCCTGATTGTTCCTGTATCAAATAACATGCTAAGAAAATAGAGGGGTTTTGGTGTAGCTGTGCATTCACTGTGTGCATACCACTAAAAATGTAGTATGTCTTGTTCTTGCAAGAAGCTTATTTGGTGAAGTAGTTAAGTTTTGGGGTTCTTTTTTCCATGCAGGAAATGTGAAGAATCTGTTTAGTCTTATAACTTGTCCTTAGGAATGGCCACTAACGGGTGTTACGGAGAAGTTTGGTCTGCCCATTTTCTTGGGGAAAAACTTGACATCTCGTCTCATTTAGCAGCCCTGTGTTTAGGAGCTTCCTGAGCCAGGCACTGTAGCTCCATAATTAACTAGTTCTCTGTAGTTTGGACCCCTCTACAGCTCTGCTTAAGTGTTTGCATGCTACAACTTTATATGGTTGAGTTCTGCAGTGTAATTATGTGCCATGTGAAGTATTTATATTTATTTTATGTTAATACTGAGAGTATTAATGATCCCTGTGGTACAGTACTTTTTCTAGAGTGAAGATGTCTATGACATCTTTGTTAGCTATAAAGAGTGATTGAATACCTAGCTTTAATGAGCCTTGTTGAAAATTTCCCAATAATATTGCAGCATTGTGTTACCTGCCCAAATGTGATGGGTGGGTTAGTCGTCTGTTAAGTGCGATCTGATAAAGTGTTTCAGCTTCTGTGAGTTGTATTTTGCTCACTCATCTGCCATTTGTTCACAATTTACACCAGAAAGGTTTTTAATTTAGAGAAGACTTTTTTATATCTTGTGAAACCAACCTTACAGTTAGAAGATTTGTTTGTGTAAGGTTTTTCTTTTTGGTGTGAGATGTAAATGTTTGTTTCAGGTGTGATCCTGAGGGATTCCCATGGTGTTGCTCAGGTTCGCTTTGTTACTGGCAACAAGATTTTGAGAATCCTTAAATCGAAGGGACTGGCCCCAGACCTTCCAGAGGATCTTTATCACTTGATCAAGAAAGCTGTTGCTGTTCGCAAACATCTGGAGAGAAACAGAAAGGTGAGTGCTAATTTAAGTAGATAAATCTATGTTTGTTTGTTTTTTTTCAAATAATTCAGTAGTTTATTTGCAGCTTGGCAGAGCAAACACTCTTAATGCACTTGCTGTTAGCCACCCCTTTCAGTGAACTTAGGGGCTTGGGGGGGCATTTTGATAAAGGGAAATGGTCTTTGTGAAAAGGACCTTAAAAGCATTGCTTGAACCACACATTTCTGGTCCTGTTCTGATTGTATCAAATTAATCAGACTTTGGTAATGGGAATGTGGAGTTTGTAGCTATGGATTTTTTACTTTTCTAAAGCTCATCCAAAGTGTACATCATCAAAAAGTCAAAGTCGTGCTTGATTGTAATATAACTTTCTTTCCAAGGATAAAGATGCCAAGTTCCGCCTGATTCTGATTGAAAGCAGAATCCATCGGTTGGCTCGATACTACAAAACTAAGAGGGTGCTGCCGCCCAACTGGAAGTAGTAAGTCTTCTCTTTCACTGAGGTCTTGTAGGTTTTGTAAACAATGTACTGGGGCTGTTATTCAGGGGGTGAAGGAGTGCATTGTGATCAGGCCTATAATGGAATCAGACAGCAAAGAACAGGTATTTTCATAAATACTCACTGCTAAATTAGTGGAACTTACTGCTGGGTAAAATAACTGTCACAATGTTAGAAAAAATTGTTGTCTCAACGAGTGAAGTCACTACACGGTAACTTTTATAATACTTCATACAAACTGCATTCCCTGTTCTCTGAGGTACTTTTATAGTTGCAGTTACTTTAAAAATGTATTGAGAAATGACTTAGTAGCTGTGGCAAAAATGAAAATAATTTGTAGTTTTTCTCTAGGAAAACTTAGCCAGTGTAGGAGAATTCCCATAGATGTCAGGGTGAGCTCTCTTTCTGAGAAGACTCAAGAGCAGCTAGCCAGGTTTTTGAATGTATAGTTTTGTACTGTTATCCTAGTATTTGTATTTTAAAAGGAAGGATGAAATCTTTCTTTATACCATAAAAAAATTTAAATGGATATACTGATTAAACTGAGGACTGGTAGTTGCAGCTTTGAAATGGAGCAGTATTTTTGGCAACTAGCTTGAAAAAGTGTCTCTGCAATTAATATTTCTCTCTTTCTCTCTCTTCTTCTTCTCTCTTTTTAGTGAATCATCGACAGCTTCTGCCCTGGTCGCATAAGAGCTGGCTGTGACTTACTGAAAGAATAAATTTTCATTAAATAAGTTTGTGTTGTCTCTAAATGGTTGGTGTCTGACAAACTTTTGTTCGTGTAAATGGACAGTTTTCAAGGTGGAGCAGATGTGTGGCTATGGTTTCCATCTTGCTGTCCTACAGTATGCAGTCTGGGTAGTGGTTATTGCTGTCGTAGGCCAGCTGTATGGTTTGTGTCTGTGCTTAAACTGGATTTTTGATCTTACAGCCTCAAGTTAGTAAAGTGACCCAGTCATTCACAGCAAATGTGTTTTATTCATGTGTGGCTGTGCCTCTGTGTGTCCTGCAGGAAGACCTGGGGAAGAAAATAATGCCAGGAGGAAGAATTGGAAATTTAGAAAATGCAGAAAGGATTAGGCAGGAGGAAGGGGGAAGAAGAGAAACAAAGCTGGAGAGATTGATTAGTTGCAGGTAATGTGGATTTGCTGCTTGTGCAGAAAGCTTAAGCAGATCTTAGCCGGTTCCTGATAGTAACTGTTGCTGTTATTTGTAAGTAATTTTAAAAATAATCATTAAAATTTGGGTGAACACAAACAACAGTTTAGCTCTCCTCAGATATTACGTCTTTACTGAGGTAGTTTTCCCTAAACCCAGAGGGTGGTAGCTGTTGTATTGTCACTATTGCTGAGGTTGTGCTTCCAGGTTCTAAATAGCTTTGACCTTAAGAGTCACTTTCTGCTGGAGAAATGTGGAGAACAGACTGACAGCTTTTTCCTTTTTTAGGAGAAAATTAAATTGAGTTTTTCTCATCTGTTGTGACTGTGGCTTCTGAGTCTTGGTGCATTACTTAACTTTTGCAGTATTAAAAAGTTAATTTAAATAAATTTAACTAAGCTCTAACTTTTTTTGTAAATTTTGTAGCTACTTTCTAGATCATAACCAGTGGAACCTGGTAACTCCTGGATTTAATTTTGCAGAAAGACAGGATACCTCTGCCCTGAGTATGAAGCTAAATATAGACTTGTGATTAAGATGATTTTAAAAGAAAAGCACCGCACTCCATTTGAACTCTAAAGCGCTACTGTCTGGTCCATCTTAAAAGGTAAATTGCCAGCCTCCATATGCTGTCAGAATACTTGCTTTCGTTTCTGAAAGCTTCTGGTAATTACTTGCCAGGCTCTCACAGTGATAATTAAGAGTTTTGGGATGTAGATATAATAAATAACTTTCATGATATTAAAAAAAAAAAGTTGCTGTGAGTCCTTGGGCTTTCAGCTCAATTGAAAAGCACCTGGACAGTTGGACTCATTGTTCTGAAGTAGCTGTATGTAAATAATGGCAGTACCAGCAGATGGCACTTTGAAACATGAGTGGTTTTTGGAAGTTCTGTACTGCAAATAGTGCCACCTAGAGATCAAGTGTCAGGGCTGACTGTCCAAGCCGGAGAACAGGAGATATATTTAGAATTGTAGTACTACTGTATATGTGGTGCCAACTGATACAGTGGTTTTGAGCACAGTAGTGTTGAAGCTTACACAGTTCTTGTATTTCATGCTGTTGGAGTGTATTGGTCCGAACATAATCTGTACTGTGTGTTTTCTGGCACTGCTTAGCTAGAGGGGCTGAAAGCAGGCTGTGCTGTACTTGTGGTGTTTTGCCCATCCAGTGGTGCTGAAAGCTGCTGCCCTTGCCAGAAGAAGAGAGTAGGACAGGGGTTGTTACAGTGGTGGGATCAGTCTCACAGGAATGGAGGAGAGGTAGAGTTCCATGTAAATCATTATCTTGTGCTGTACCATCAGGATTAAAATTGGGGACAGATCCTGGGCTTACAGCAAGATCAGATCCAGATGTTGAAGGTATTCCTCCTGAGGATAGAGGGAGAGAGTGGGACACCATATCTACTGCCTGTGGAACTTGGCAGTCTCTTGTTGAAGAACACATTGATTGTACTGCTATGCACATGTATTTCTACTACTTGTATCGCTAAAGATTCTGTATTTCCTGTAAATCATACAGGCCAGCTTAAGTCAGCTGTCTGTTCTCATTAAGATGGTCAGTCCCTTACCCCTTGAATAATCAGAAGAGGTGCACCACCAATTGAGCTCATTTGCCCCAGGGCATGCAGGTTCTCTGCTCAGCAGCTGGTATGTCACAGGGCAGTGTGTGCCTGGCCAGGTGTGGGAACAGTGCAGCCCAGGCACTGGCAGGGGTAAATCCTCCCCAGGGGTGAGGGCCCCTACAAAGCATGATACCGAGCAACGGATTTGGAGGATACAGTCTTACCATGTGTCTGGAGAGGAGTGAGGGACCAGGAGGAACATGGTCCTGTGGAAGCATCAGGTGAGTTTACTGTCTGGGGCTGTGGTACAGGACTGTGCCTGGGCGAGAGTGAAACTCTTTCAGGTAGTTTCCTAATCTACCACACAGCCGAGCACCAGGACGGCTCCAGGCAGCTCGGGACTTGTGATCCAGCTGCCCAGGTACAATACAGGTCATAGCTGTGTTGTAACCCAGGAGAGTTAGTGGAGTCTTTCCTGCTGCTCTTGGTAAAGGTACCATAAGTTCCCTTAGCTAGAGAGATGCAATAATGGGAATAAATCCAGGTCTGCAAATAGTTGCTCAAAATTGATTCTTTACGTGAACCAGCACAAACAGTCTCTACCCTGTGCCTATCTCCACCTTGGCTTTCCTTTCCGTGGCAGTCTGAGTGGTTCTGAAGGCTTTGGGCCCTGCTACCCTCTTGCTTTATCCTGTGACACTCCTTTATGGTTTCTTTTCCCTTGGTTTCACCATCAGGAGCTATGCTCCTGTTTCTGCTTCATTCCTAGCAGCTTTTTCTGAATTTCTAGTATTGCTTTTTTCCTCCCGCAGTATTTTTTTATTATCCCAGCAGGTACAAATCTGAGCTATGATTTCCCTCCTCTCCTATCCCAGTGGGAGCTTTTTCCTGTGTTGTGCCAGGGCACACATGAGAAAGGAGCTCACAGCCTCCCACTTCCAGCTCTCTTGACCCCCGTGGTGCAGTGAAGCCTGCCCGTCCTTGTTCAGAGAGGCACAGCTGCAGGGCCTCTGCCCCCACAGTGAGCCACGGCACGTGGGGGTCCCCTCGGCAGCCCTGCAGCTGTGCTGTGCTTTGCTGCTCCGTACCAGGCTCGTTCACAGCATGAGTTTGGTTCACAAAAGCCTCCCATGAGACTTCAATCCTTGCCAGTGCTGCAGCTCTGGCAGGGCTGTGGGGTGTATGGCAGAGGCCACTCGGCTGGGTTGGGAGGGTGGGTGCTGAGGCACCCTTTCCTCTCACAAAACCTGCGGTGGCTGGGGTTGTTTGCCTTTTCCTGGGAAGGTTTGCTGTAGGTTTGTTTCTGCAGGAAAAAGGATGATTCTTGCAGTCAGTGCTGGGTCGCTGAGGATGGTAAGGAGAGAACTGATTTCCTTCAGGTCTAAAGCATCACGTTCTCCATTGGACATGGCACAGGGAGATGGGACAAGAGCATTCTTTGGTTGTTTTTTCCATGCAGGTTCCCAGTCCCTTCTACTCCAGGATTTTTTGGGAGCGTGAAGCTGTTCCCTCTATTGCCTTTCTGCACCTTTTATTTTTTTTTTTTTCTTTTTCCAAGTTTTTGTGCTCTGTTTGCCCTGACAGTTCTGGCTGTGTGTCTGACTTCCTGTTAAGGAAACTTCCCCCTTGCAAACCAGTCAAGCCAATTTTCTTCCATCCCTTTAGGTGGCATGAGTTTAGCTTATTCTCATTTGAGTCGGCTAGGGCAGCATTCAAATGTAGGAACACAGCTTCATGTTTTCTTCACTTCTGCATTTCATCCTGGAATGGCAAGTCCAGAAAGGTGAGTCTTTATTCTCGCATAACCTGTGGTTAAATCAATAGGTAATTGATGCCACATGCAATTTCTATCTTTGCTTTTGGGAAAAAGGTTGAGAGGTGATTTAAGTATGGGAAAGATTAACCCTGACAGAGATTGAAGGGCAGGCTTTGGATCAGTCATGTCCAGAGGACACTTTGTGCTAGGTATCTGTTCTGAAGGGTTTTGTGGTGTGTGACTGGTTCCTTTGTGGAGGCAAAGAAAGTCTTACCTCTGTGAATTTTTCTGATTGACAGTTCCCATTTACATGTACTTCTGTGAAAATAAAGTTCTAGTAATTTATTTCAAATAAGGAAAATTAAAACATCAGTTATTCTGCTGAGAAGTCATTACCACTGCTGGAAACCATGAATTTCTGTACCTGACAAGGGAAAAAAAAAGAGTCAACCGAGCTATAGTTGTGACAGTCAGAAGAGGTGAGAAATTATTTGGGTTTATGAATGTAGAACTGCAAGTGTATGCTCTTCTGCTTTTTCTGGGGAACAGAGCTTCTAATGGGTGTTTTCAGTTGCATTTTCTGCCAATGAGCTTTTAATAGTTTTCAACTCAAAATCATTGCATGTGAGTTAATCTCAAATAGCAAAATGTGAATGAAACATGTACTCTGATTTTTTTGAGTGAAGGTTTGTGTGTTACTTTCTTCCACTGTTTTCAATGCCACTTACAGGTCATGAAAGACAATGAAGTTAAAAATACTTGAGGGCCGGTTTCTTTCCCTGTTCCCATTTAAATAACAAGCAGTAGGGCTTACTGGATTCACCAAAGGCAGGTTTGGTTACTCCCATGGCTCTGGGATAGCTGGTGTGCCTGGCTTAGGCCAATGCTGCTTCACGTTCATGCAGTTGTTTTGTTTCCTTTTCAACGCTGGGATCAAACTAGTGAAAAAATGTGCCCTGTTGCTGGGAAGTTCCTTCAGTAACTCTGCATCATTTGCATGACAATACGTTGTGTGCTGGTAACCTCCCTCTGCCAGCACATGCCTTGGCAACAGGAAACGGTGCAGCAATGTTCACTGCACAAATGGGACGTCTGTCAATGCCCTTTTCTTGCTTCCCAAGGATTTCTGAACATACTTGCAGTTGGATAAATGAAAGTTTCCCTTTTTCCTCTTTACTCTCTTCTGCTTTTGGGATGAATTTTACTTCTGGTTAGAAATCTATAA
This sequence comes from Antrostomus carolinensis, assembly GCF_000700745.2. NCBI lineage: Eukaryota > Metazoa > Chordata > Aves > Caprimulgiformes > Caprimulgidae > Antrostomus > Antrostomus carolinensis. Next base: position 8,968 of record NW_010322613.1, read on the forward strand.
CCCTTGTAATGAGCAGTGTTGCTGACTGGTGTGAGTTCTTTCCTGTCACCACAGGATTTATTAAAGATTAACCAGCACAGATGCGGTAACTGGAGCTGAATCCATGTGAAAGCTGACGGCGTAGCAATATGTGTTGGATATGACACTAAACGGTAGCATTGCCCTGCAGGGCTTGGTCACTAGAGAAGAAGTACTGGCAGTTAGTTTCTGGAGGCTTGTCTGTGTGCAGGACAAAAGGAAGTGTAGTACAGCCTGTTACATCAACCCCCGAGCCTGAGATACTGTGTGGCAAGCAATTACACTGGCTGTGCCTGAGGCAAGAGGTGTACCTACATTAAAAGATCACCTGAGTTTTCTAGTGAGTGTTGGTTTTACAGGCTAATATTTTATTCCCTTTGAGGCTGCTCACTCAAGACTCCTTTTCAGGTTAGAATTCTCCTTCAGAGCCAGGAAGGGGCTTTCAAGTTGAGTGCAGCTGTCAGGGATCAATCTCTTTTACAGCTCCTTCAAGTTCTTTATGATGCAGATGAATAATTTCCGTAGAACCGGAGCCCTGTGTTATGCCAGAGTGGGAAGAGATTGAACTGTGGAAGCTGTTGACTGACTAGGTGAAATAACCAGTGACAGCCATTAAAAATTAATCAGGTTAAATGAACTTGGGAAGGATCCAAATCTCAGTGGATCAGTTCTGATGGTGAAGGCATTTGAGATTTGCAAGAAAGGGGGTGGAAACCTCTCTCAGTGTAATATATGTTAGTGGACACTGGGGCACACCAAAAGCTGTTGTGAAGTGTGGGCTGTGAAAGAACTTGTTTCCTTGTGAGGTTTTCTATGTTTTGGAGTTCTTGTTTTCTTTTCTTTTAACAATGGAAAAACCATAACATCTTTGCCTTAAAATGAAGTCCATCCCATATTGCTCAGCTCTGCCAGTCTTCGCAAAACTAGGACTGTAAATTGATAAATTTTCAGAAACTGCTGATACTTATCTTTTGTATTGGCTATTCCATTTACAGCTCAAACTCAGGCTACAGATACCTCTTTAGACTTCACTTCAGTAGTTATTCCTGATAACTTTCTTTAGCAGTAGAATCAGATCTGGATTCTTTTGTTTTAGTATTCTGTGATTAAGCCATGCTGTATCTGGAGAGCAATACAAGAATAATATTTAAAAATAGTATTTGGCTAGTTTCAGTCAATTTAGGATCTCAAAGACATATGTGATTAACAAATAAAGCCCTTTCTAAGAAATAACACTCCTGTGATGTGCAGGAAGGTGACTGTTTCAGTGGCCCCAAATTCCAGGTACTATTATTACACTTTTGAGTGTTGTGCAATGACCAGGAGTAGACAGTTGCTGGCGAAAGTATTTATTTTTTCTGGAATTCACCAAATGTGAGTGTTGCAACTTTGTTGCTGCAGGAAGACCATTTCACTGATGTGTAGCTCTTACATTGTACTTTGGACCCATAAATCTCAGTGGTTTGTGTGAGGATAGAGCAGACTATCCCCCACCCCTTTCCAGGGTCACAGAGGCATAAAGCAGTGGAATAGCTTGCCTGGGGCAGTTGGAGAGCTGGGCATGGAGCTCTGATGTCCTAAATCCCAGCCCCACGTTCTACCTGTGAGCCTGTAATGCAGTTACACTTTAAACAAAGATGGATGTTTATGTGTAAATGGTGTATGTGGGGCGTGGTGTAGAGCTGAGCATGGAGGCAGTTCCGAGATATTTGGGGGCACAGACCATGGCACGTGTTCCTGGCACAGAACACCAGAGTGTGGCTCTCGGTGGATGGCCATGGGCAGTCATGGGATAATCTCTTGTTGCACTGATGTATGTGCAAGGTGGAGGGAACAATTCCCCAGCTTCTTCCTGTCCAGAGTGGGGTGGGCTGGGCTAGGCCTTTCTTCCTTCCTCAGTAGAGCACCAGGGAAATAGAGCCAGACTTTGTCTTGGAGCTTTGTCTCCCTGACTGTGCTTTTGTGGAGCACATAACTCTGTACTTCTACAACTCAGAGCAGATCATGATGTGGTCTCCTACTGTTACCTCATCTTTCTGTGGATGGCAACTTTGGCTATAACACAGGAGGATACAAAAAGCAGGATAAGTTCCGAGCTTGGCTATGTTGTACAGTTGAGACACTGTCACTTCTCAGTTTTGAAACGTCTTGATTTACAAGTTCTGTAGTAAAATACTGCACAATAATCCCTTCAATTTAGCTGCGTAATATACAGGATTCCCCTTTAAAACACGGGTAAAGCCTGTGTTTCAGTGATCTCTGGAAACTGTGTCTTCGCTAAGCAATGCATCAGTACCTTCTGCAGCTGTGCAATAAAATTCTGAGGGTCACAAACTGGTCTAGTAAGAAATTCTATTTCAGATAGGGATTCCTGTCAGCCTTGCTTCTGGTCTGAAAAGATCAAACTAATGGGGACAAATCTGAGCAGTTCAATGGAACAATGTTACTTAAGCAAAGCAATCACGTCCTGCTGCAATGTTGTTTGGTATTAAAGAACAATTAGATTTGTCTCCTGAACAAAATTGAAGAGCTCATCTGAAAGCAGCTGTAATCGGAAATGTCATAGTGCAGATACTGGTGATAGATAGGTTTAACAAAACACAGGCTTTGGCTTCAGTTTCTCACAATGATGGATAATCCCATGGCATACAGCGGTTTAGTACTGTTTATGTAGCTTGTGGTTTAGGTTAAGAGTATTCCTTTTGCTGTTGCATACAGACTCACTTTTCTTTCTCTTTTCATACACTCTTGTGTGTCACATGATCAACAACCATGTTAAACTGGAGTATTTTGCCCATGTCACTCACTCTGCAGTGAAGATCAGGTGAAATGGCATTTGGAATGATGAACCTGAGGTTTACCCAGTGGTACTTGCTAACAGCATGTGTATTGAGCTGCAGTCTGAGGTTTTTTGCAGTGGCTCACTCTGTGGAAGCACAAGAAGCTAAACTGTAGTGGTAGTGGTGGGTCATGCCAGAGTCCACACTGGCAATAAAGCAGGTGTGCTGAAGTACTGATGAGGAGGGTTTGCGCGGACTTTAGAGGTACGTGCCTGGATTTGGTTCAGCTGCCAGTATGGGAACTTTCCCAAAGCTCCATCTCCTGGATTTATGGAAATGTGCAAGAATCTTAGCTTAAAAAAACGACTTAAACAGAAACCTTCCACCTGTTCAAGTCACAGGCATTTACCTCTCATTGCAAGGAAGTTTGCTCTGCTTTCAAACAACAAACCACTATCCATTTTGATGCAGGACACAATGGATTGCAGGCATCTCTGTATGGAGGAGGAAGGAGAAACAGATTTGTTACCTAGTTTTTTGCCTCCATTTCCCCAGCAGGGCACTGAGCAGGGCACAGCTATCTGCATCCAGACTGGCTCCTGGTGATGGGAACAGTTCCATGGCTTGAGGAGAGCCAGCCCTCACACATGTTGATGTAGGCTTCAACTTGCTCTAGGGGTAAAGATCATGTGAAGAAGAATGTCTACCTGTCTGTACTTTGGATGCATTCGCTGTCCATCAAGTGCACAAGTGTTTTCTGTTAACTGATCCTCTTCCCTCTCCTGCTACTGACACCTTTGATACCCTCATTTGTTACCACCCTGTGAGTAGAATGCAAAGTTCTCTCACTAGCTGTGTAGGATGCAGTTTACTATTTGAGCAGTGTTGGTGTATTAGCTTGCTGCTGCTGAAAGTGCAATCCAGTCTATAGCTCCTATTGCAGCTCAGTCTGCAGACACTAGATCTGATGTAAGGAATGAGGTTGTGAAGGAGTGGGAGGCAGAAGAGGATCCCTTTCAGTGCACAGCAATCTGTTAAATGCTCTTTACTGTCATGCCAACTGCAGAGTTCAGCTTTGCCTGGCAGCTGGCTGGAGGCAGCAGAGAAGTGAGTGGGTGCGCAGGTCACGTAGCTCACTGTGCTGGAGGAGGCTTGACACGTCCCTGCTCAGTTGGTGTCATTGACCCAACAGATCTGGGAAACTGTGTGAGCTGAGCTCTTGTGGTCCCAGTAGCAAGAGGCTGCTGCTGCCTGTGCCTTCTCTAGGAGACTCTTTTCCCCTCCCTGCTATGTAACCCACGTAAGTCTGCGATAAAAAGGGGAGAAGCCAAGAGAAAGGAGCTTTGGCCCAGAGACGTCACCTTAGCGTGCCCTGGGTGGCATGCAGGCCACAGCCCGGGCAGCCCTGTGAGGGGCAAGTCAAACCCAGAAAATTAGGATATTAGTCTTACACGTAGCAGTGTCATAGTTCCTCTCACAGGGACCCCAAAGCAGTTTGGGTTTTTTTTAGGAGAGTGGTTTTTTCCCTTTTCTAACTGTTCAAATATTTCCTCCCTGTCTTTAATTACTCTGAGTGCTTTTCTTGTGTTAGCGGTAGCTCTGCCTCTTTACCCTTCAGGGTAATTGAGCAGTCATTGCTTTTGCTTTAATTTTTTCTCTCCTCTTTGTCTTTCAAATGTCTACCAAACCATTGCCATCTTTAAAATTAATTTTTAAAAACTGTAGTTCTTTTATAGTTCAAACTCGCTACAAAAGCAAGATTCAAATTGCACTGTACTCCATGGAGAATTGTGAGTGTGTTAGGTAGACCTGCGGTTTCTGTTCTTACTAAAATAACTCTAGTAACAAAGACATCCTTCTTTGAAGTAGCTTCCCTCAATTACCCTTTTTTTTTTTTCCTTTACTAATGTTAATAATTCAGTGTGTAGAAGCAAAGCCTTAAAGGAGAAATAAACACTTTGTGTCCTGACCAATAAGATGGACATTTTTGAGTTTAAATTCCTTTGATATTGAGGTGTGGCCTCCATAACTCTGGGGCATTAAGTGCAGCTAGATCATGCTGCCTTTGGAAACCCATGAGAGGACAGTGGTGTGTGTCAAGTGCCAGGCCTTTGGGCAGTTTGTCTTACCTTTTTAGATTAATTTATCCAATCCCCTGGAAAAGCCTTTTACTACTGCACTGTATATTACATTGCCTGCTTCTCCTGGTAAGTAAAGAGTACTTAGGGAAGGCAACGGAGCAGTAGATTTTGCACAACAGACATTACTTTGGGCTTCAATACAGGGACCTTTTGACCTAACTGCCACTGAGACCAAATCTGTCATGTTTAATCCCTCATGTCCCCTCCGTCCTGGGAGGCTGCAGAGGTGTCCTGTTCTCTGGCCTAAGCCAAAGAGCTTCTGGATACTTACATATAAATAAGGCCTAAAAGGTAAAATTCATATGATGCTTCATCATATATTGTGCATTGAACCTGTTCAAGAATTACTTTTGCACTTTGAGGAAGTCATGCGTTTGTTGGGAGGTTGCCATGGCCAGCGGTTAAAACGAAGGGCTGAGATGAGGGCTTGTTTCTCTTCCGTCTCTGCCCCTGCCTTGCAGGTTTGCCTTGAGCACAGTGGCTTGATTTCTGGTTGTTGAAATCAGGCTGTTTGGTTAGCCATGATTCTTGATTTCTTCATAAATTCTGGGTGTAGAAGTAGAGGCACAAAAATGCAGAGTATTAATTAATAGTCTTTTGGCCCTATTATTTAGTTTGTCCTTGGATTGGCCCACTCCTAATTACTGCCTGGTTACTATTGCTATTATTCTTGTTTAATGAGATAATCCAAATAATCTCATTTCAGTTTCACAGACCATTAGATCTAACACACTTATTAATAAGGCATTTGTGAGCTCTTTATGTCCACTCAGCTGTTTTGAGTCCTTCTCTTATCCTCTGTGAAGGAGGGAAGATGAACTGAAATTTTGTAGTTGGGTAAGTTTTTTACGCATCACTATGTATTGTTTAAACAGCCACTTGTTTGTGTTTGAGGTAACAGACACGTTGTAGGTCTTGGACAGAGGTGTTCTGTGCTACTGAAGGGTGGCCCTTACAAAGAGGGAACTGCTGCAGCCTCTCTCCTGCCGAAAAGGGTCACCTTTCCATGCAGCAGTAATGTGCAGCAGATGCGAGGCTACCTCGCTCCACTGGCAGTAGGATGAGAGCGAGCGGGGACGTTCTCCTGCCGACTTCCCAATGACAGTCAAAGGCAAGGAAGCACTAGAGGGAACATCTATTTTGTCGCTTCCTGATCTTTTTAGCCAGAGTATTTACCCGTGCTGCCAATTACGTGTTCTTCACAGGTCTCCCCAGAGTGTGCCAGTCACAGACACATGCCCCATGCCTCATTGGCTGTTTTTAAGTTCCTCGCTGGTGAGATGTGCCTCAGAAACAGGAGGTGTGGATCAGGTACATCTGGCAGGAGGCACAGGTGTGCCCTTGGTTGGAGTGTTTGCAGTGTCCTGTTACCCCACGCATCTCCCATCAATGCCAATGCCTAAGCTTGCTCTCTAACACTGGCTTGGATTCTGCGTTTGCTTAGAGCTAGTAGAGGGGTGCTTGGGTAGCTCTGTGTTTGTTGGGGCCATGTTATTTAAAACAATGAAAATGCTCCAAAGAATTTAAATAAATGGGTGTGTGTGGCTGAGCTTTTGTGCCAACAATGAAAAAAGTTACCGTTTTCACACGTATAGAATTAAATGCAAAGAGTAACAAATACTATGCTGCTTTCAATAGTGATCCTGTAACTCTGGGTGGTGTGCATTCTTCTGGTTATGTCAGCAGGCTGCTAAGTGTGAGTCCTGGTGCTGAAACTGTCTCAGTTTGTCACTGCAGTTTGGAGACAGGCATACGTTGCTGACTCAGAACCGCAATTGAATGGTGAAATGACTAAAGGAAAAAGGTTAGAAAAATCAACCCTGTTTCATCGTTAGACAAACTGGCATGGGCTGTCCAAGCAGCTGAGGGTGCCATCTCTTCTGTGAGGTGCTTCTCCCTGCTATGTGACTGCGTAAGTCTGTGATATAAGTGGAAAGAGAGCTGCTAGAAACAGCTGTGGGCTGGAGGCTTTGCCCTGGCAAACCATGCGTGACACACAGGCCACGGCCCGTAGTTCTTTTAAAGCTGAAACTTGCTATAAAGGCAAGATCCAAACCACACTGTCCCAAACAGCTGATGAATTGTCCGTGTCCAGTGAAGCCATTCTTCAAAAAACTCCATCTGCTCTACTCTGATCACTGTGGGCCTGTCTTACCACTAGAACACTGAAGTTCAGCTCAAAGCCAGCCCTCTAAGCAGCCTGCCTTCACATGCAAAAGCCTTTAGCCTGGTTAAGTGTTAGCTCTTTGTAAGGAAATGTGTCTTGAGGCTCGCTTAACAGCTGCAGTGGGGACAACACAGGCTGTGGGTTTCCCATTTGATACCAGTGCTGCTCAAGCAAGATTTATCAGTCTCCTCTTCGGGCCCCTTTTCCTACCCTTCCACTCCCTTTGCTGTAGTGTCAGCAAGTTACTGATGCAGCAGGGTGGTAAGCGGGAATCAGAGTAATATAATTCGGGAAGGAAGAAAAATAATTACAAAACAAGTTGGGGGTTTATTTGAATGATATTATAATTTAAAAAAAAAATCTTTTAAAACCAGAGTTCTTGGATGTGGTTTACCCTACTGCTGCACAAACAGCTATGTCAGACAGCGGAGCAAGGGTAGGAGCACATCTCTGCACAAAGGCGACAGGGATTGTACAAGATTTGTTGTCACATTTGATGGCAGGGCCAGCAAACACGATGAGCTAATGCCATCTGCATGTGCATTACAGTGCTGTCACCCCAGTTATGCCAGTGCAGCTGGCTGCAGGGTTGCATTCGGAGTCACTTGGAGCAGGTTCCCGGCACAACGATCATGTATGTATGTCAGTGCTGTGAAAACCTCCACATGAACCACCCTATGGCATGGTGCAGCTGGAGCAGCGTTCCTAACTCTCCTTGCACGCTCACTTGAAGAGCAGGGAATGAGTTTGAGGGTGGATAATCTGAGCTAACACTGCAGTGAAAACAAGCCCCTTACTTCAGATATCACTAAAGACTCTTCTGCCTTCCCAAACCTCTGACTTCACTGTCCTTTAACAGCAGCCGGCATTCTGGCACCGACTACAACAGGGAAAATTAATTGCTCTGTAATGACAAGCCTCCTCTCAGAAACCAGCCTTCTGTTCCGTGTAAATGAACGGCAATCTGCAGCCTATCAACAGACCATTTCCTTTGGGGAAACAGCCTTGCAGATCTCTTCCCCTTTACCCTACTGAGCTACTGACTATTGGCATCTCTTCCTACCTCAAGATCTGCTGTATTGCTGCACAATCTTTTTTCTCTTAATTAATTTCTTTCAGCTCTGTCAGGATACAGGGTAATTAAATGCTTCAGTATCTTGTCATAAAAATGCCACTTTTCAGAGGAATTGTCTTAATGAGCCTGTTTTTCAGTATAGCAGAGGCTCATCTATTAGTCCAGTGTATATTTTTAGAGCATGGCATTAGTTAGAAGAGCCCATTAGATCGTTATGCATGTGGCTGAATCAGCAAACTTTATCTGCTGCTATCCTGTCAAAGCAATAACGTTAACGTTATCAAAGTGATTAAAAGCCATTCATTCATTTTGCATCTGAGTTGACAAGTTCATTCCTGTAGAGGCATGCCATATGAAGTTCTAAGAAAGGAAATCTAAATGCTCATCATATCGCTCAACCTAAAGATCTACCAGCGTGTGACAGATGCAATCAAAACATGACAACTGGGTGACATACAGGGTACCTGTGTTCTGTTGTGTGGTGGGTTGTCACTGGCAAAGCAACATCAGTCTTAGCCTGGTACCCTTTTTTAAGGATGTACATCTATATGTGGTGAGTTTAAAAAGTTGTGTGTTGAACAGGGCAGGGTTTCCACGAGAGACATTGTCCTTCAACTCTGGATCACACTCCTGAAACTTCAGAGCAATGATAGTGCTGCTGGTCTTTCCTTGCAGGGGCTCCTGGGATGTGTTTGGCCAGTTGGTTCCCTGGCTCTTCGGTCCCCCGGGGCAGCTGGTGAGGGCTGGGTACTTCAGGTGTGGGTTTGGCCTTGGCAAGAGGGTGGTGTTTGTCCAGTGTTACACTTATACTGAGCAGAAGTTACAGGAAGGATAAACCAGCATTGACATCAGTGTCACGACCTTTCTGAAAAAGCTGGTCAGAAAGTTTCAATTCCTAGGGGCCGCCCTGGGGAAACTGCTCAATTAACTTGATTGCATCTAGCCAGGGTCAAGCCACTACAATTGCAAAAGGTGCAGCATATGCAAATACTTTCTGTGGATAGGGTGTGACTGTAAAATGCTGGAAGTTGGAAGATCAGTCAGTGTGTCTGAGACTGGAGTGACAAAATACCTGTTGGGCACTGTGGGAGATTTGCATGTGGAGGGCTCTGTTTTCCACTAACGAATGTAAAGCAGCTTTGAGTTCTGCAAGTCAAATCATTTGAGAAGGAAGGAAAAGGCAGGGGATGGGGAAAGGCAAGCCATTACTTGGTAAAAATCCATCACCTGCTCTCACTAGTGATCCCACCTGCTCAGTTCTGATCAGTACATGAATGTATTGAATTGCATTCGGAAAAAAAACCCCCAATAATGATCCAGTGAGTTATCACACCAGAGTACATACATTTAGTGACTTTTTTCCTGTTGTGGATCAGCACAACCGTGCTGATTTCAGTGTGACCCTTTATTCTTGATTAATTTTAGTGCCATGAGTCTGTTCTGAAGTGTCACTAACACTGTAGGTCTGTTTTAAATGAATGTCTTATGATTCCATCTCTGTGAATGTGAGTGTCAGACTTTTTTGCTTGGGTATGCCTGTTCAAGGGATGTTTGCCCTTTTAATGGTCGTTATGCATGTTATGCACAATTTATTTTGAAGAAAATGAAAGAAAATTAAGAAAACCAACCTTATTTATTCTGGCATTTTTAACATGCAAAGAAAAAAAGTAGCAAAGCTGCTGGTTGATGTTCATGCAGGGAACATGCAGTAGGGCATCAGTGGTATTCTCAGCCCATGAAGATAAAAATCCATAGAAACTGGGGGTAATCTACACACTTTAGATATGTAACTACAAACTGCAGCCTGGGAATCTTTCCCATTTGTAGACATGAACTTCCTAGACACTCGGCCAGAGACCTCCTGCTCATTGAATTTGTGTCCTCATTGTCACTCTTGAAGTCAAGAAAATTAATGCTTGAAGCTGTTTACTTAATTATCTTCACTAGCTAATATGAATCGTGCCTGGGAAACAATAATTTTTACTGATTTTGAGGAAAAAATTAGGAAGTGGCTGACTTACAAATAAATGGTGAATTCAAATCATCAGATAACTGAGAGTTAAAAGAAGCAATGACGTTTCATTTTGAGGAGTGAGATTTTAATTTCTGACAGGCATTTGAAAATGGGCAGCATGGTTGTTAGGTTTGGTCTGCTAAATGCATCTCAGCAGAACAGGCTGGAAAAGAGAATTGCAATAGCAGTGCTTTCTGCACAAAATCTTGGCATTGATACTAAGCATGAGGATGAACACCTGAATATTTTATATCTGGGAAAGCAAATATAATTGTATGTTGTTGCTTTTTGACACTTATCTATCAAAAATCTGAGCATCCATTTTTATTGGAGATTTGTTTTGTATATACCCTTTGACAACTGGATTGTATTATAGCTAAATTGTGGTATGTGGAGCACGGATCAATTATTTCACTTTAAGTGTCTGCCACAAGAGAGCAGTGTTGGTGTAATAAGCTAGGAGAGTGTGCCTCTGGTATCTTAATTCTTCCATCAAAATGTACACTGAGTACTGCAAGAGAAATTCAAATACAGTACAATAAATCTGCTGGGAGCTCAGAAGGATTAAGGGATAAAAATAATGAATGATGCCTAATTTCAGGTATTGAATCTCAAGTTTCTTAGAAACATAATTGACGACTCTAGAATCTGCAAAATTTCAAGGGGTTTATATAAATTTCATCACACTACTGATAATCTAAAGATGTTTGTTCCCAAATTTGCCAGTGTAAGTCCATTGAAACCAGTACTGTTTCAGTGCTACACCTGAGGCTATAATTTGGCGTATTTGTGTATGGAACAGCCAGTTCTTCCCCTCTGCAGGAAACACAGCTTCCACCGAGTGCACTGGGAGGTGCAGATTGCTCCAGCCTTTTCAGAGCTGGGTCTAAGCTCTGTGGAGTTGCAGGCTGGGAGTTCTCTGTGGATAAGTTGTATGCTGGATCGAGGTTATTAGCCCTCAGAGTTTGCTTCATTTTTGAACATGTAACTGAACTGCTGGTGGAGAAGCTCAAAACCGCTGCTCCGCTGCAGATGCCCAAATCCCCGTTATACTAAACAATTCAGACTGTGCCAGTAGACTCAGGGCTCTCTACGCTTTCCTGGCTGGAGACCAGAGCTACAGCAGTACTTGAAACATTACAGCCAATTTCCCCTCAAAAAAAGAAAAAAAATAATAAAAAAATTTGATAAATTTGTATGGATTAGTTTGGAGTAATGAACCTTAATTTGTGTGCAGTTTCTTCAGGAAAATCTGTCTCAATATTGAAAAAAACCCCTGAATTCAGATCTTGATCAAATTACTCATTTTCACTGAAAGGTATTAAAAATCTCTTTCTATCACCAAAATTTGATACTAACTTTTGTAAAGCATGTGCCTGATAGTTCCTGACTTGAAAGCCTGGAGTCTGATTTTAAAACTGCCACTTCACTAAGAGCTGTCAATGATCTGTTCCCATGTGATAGAAAACTTGCTATCTAAAAATGACAAGGCAAGTATGTGTCAAAATGAGATCCAACAGAAGCCAGGCTAAGGCCTAAGAAAACAGGATGGATTACTTTGAAGACAAGATGTGTTTAAAGGAGGAAAGGTTGTAGATCAGGAGAAGTTGCTAGGGAAAAAAAAAAGATGAAAAATGATGCAGTAATGGGGCAATGCTTTAAACTTGAAATAAGTGGGAGAGATATAGTAGAGTGCATTATCTCTTGGTACAATAAAATGCTGAACTTAGCAGAAACAGATCAGTAGATAATTTGATCCATTTGGAGGAGACCAACAAAAGCTGTTGGGTGAGAGAAGAGAAAATTATGGGAGAGCATGACTGTACTATGTCAAGGTATAGTGGGCTAGACTGGTCGCTGGCCTATCTCCAGATATCTGCTACTGGATGCTTAGGAAGGGGTAGCAGATGCTATGTGACAAGTTTGTGATTACTTTTCTCCTGCTTTACTGTTAGTTTTTAGAAGACAAATAGGGAGAAGGGGTCACAGTATGCAGTAGTATCTTGTAGGTGAGACTGAGAGCTGGAATAAAGTGTATCTGAACTGATTAGCCAAATTAGTGCACTTGCTAAAGTAGCCAAAGCTGAGCTTCGTTTTGAATTAAAAATAGTTGTCTTATCTAAATATGTCATGTTTCTCCTATGCCTTGCACTTCCGAAATGTTATCACAGCTGCAGTGTCCTGCATCCTAAATTTAGAACCATTCATCCTACTGAATTTTCCAGTACAGTGGATGGATGCAGCAGCTTTTTTAGAAACTAGAAAATAAAAAGGTTAAGAATAACATAATGCAGAGCCGCCATACTGACATATCTGTGCTTAATCTTCAGGGGCTGTTACTGTCTTTAGTTCGGTTCTTATTTTAAGTAATGATTATACAAAATGTGTAGGGATTTTACAGTGTCTGAATTATCAGTGATGGTTCTGCGTTTTTCTAGCATACAGACAAGTGTCCTTGACACCCCTTTTGTAAAACAGTGTATTTAGCTATAGTATGTGAATCACCCAGGATGTGAACTGTACTGCCTCACTGTACCGCAGTATTAGAGGGCAGGCTTCCTATTGCTGGAAGTCAAATTTGAATGTGAGATATATGCCTAATGTGCAGCAAAATGAGACCAAGGATTTCCAGAGCTTTATAGATCTATGGCTTTTCATGAGCATTCACAAGTAGAAATGGTTTAAATTTGGGTTTTTTTTTCCACAGATGCATGTAGATTAACCATAAAGCCACTGGTTTCCCATAATCTTTACAGCTGTTTCCTTTTTGGAAACTATAAATTCTATTGATAGTTGGAATCCAGTTCTTAAGTTGGATTCCTAAGGTGACTTGGAACATAAAAATCATATGAAAGGTGTTTTCTGACAGTTTGACCATCAAAATGCAGGTCCTCATGGTGGCCAAGCCAAAGCAGTCTTTAACCGCAGCTATGTGAACAGTGCTCAGGGTGGATTTCATGCTCATACGTCCTCCTTTGTGTCGGTAAAAAGAGAGGCTCCTGCCCAGCGCGGGGCGGCAGGGCTCAAATGCCATTCCCAAAGTGGGCTGGCTGCAGGACTGCCCCTCTCCCCGCGCTCCCTGCCCTCAGAGAGAGACAATTTCGTTGTCATCTGCAATTTCAGTGCTTTTCAGAGACCTGCAAATCCCTTGTAGAAAAGTTGTTGTCATAAAAGTCAATTTTACAGGGAACAGTCGTAAGAGCTCGCAGGCGGGTTGCTATTTCAGTCAGCTGGGATCATGTGGGGCTCCTGCAATGGCTAGTTTGTTTGTGGAGTCTTTTTAAAATTCAGACTTTTAAAAATATTTCTTCTTATTTTTCAGTTAGAATAAGAAGAAATAAAGGGAGAGCTGTACTGAGCACCTTCCCTAGGAAGTAATGAATTTTGCATCTTCAGCCAAGTTGTTCTCATCGAAACTGGATTTAATGATGATTGGTTTCTGAGGGACCAGATGGGTTGGATGCCTATCTGAACTTTGCCATTATCTTCTAAATCTTCAGGTGTAACCTCTGACCCTTCTCCTAGGCACCTCTTTGCCGACAAACCTGAAATCCTAGTTGTTAGCTACCTCACTCAAGTAGTTTTCAGTTCTAATTCCTTAGCTTTCGGGTGAGCCAGTAAAACCTGGGTCCAGTTCGCTGTTTTCTGTTGAGAAGGGCACGCTGCCATTTTCCAACAATTTGGCATTCTCAGCAAGTTCTGTTTTGTAATCACCCAGGCTAACGCTCTGGAAAACAGATTTGGTCATTCCTTTTTCAAAAAGCAACTCAATTTCTTACCACAATTACCTCAAGCAGTTCTGTGGCAGTTTCACAGTTATGGCAATCATTAGGAATGTTCATTATTTCGTTCTTTATCGTACTTGCATTTAGTCAGACATTAAATACACATTGCTCTCTGAAACTCTGCAGCTCTCTTTGTGCATTGTGTGACCCCATACCTGGACCTTTAATCAGGCTGTGGGAGTGCTCTTGTATCGCACTTCCTGAGATGAAGAATAGGGCTCTGTAAGAGAAAATGACTCAGGATCAAAGATTAATAATCACCCTTTCGTTGTTGCTTTTGCCATTTGTCCATTTCAGAATAAAAGGCATAGGATTTGAGGGGAGGGAAGGTAGAATTTCAGGCAGTGTGATTTGTTCCTTACTGTATTTTTAGATTTCTTTAAGTATTTAAATCAAAAAGCTAGAGGTTGGTAGAATAAGAACCGTGGGATATCTGCTTACAACTGGCTCAGAGGCAGAAATCCGTTTACAGTAGAAATGTCCTGCTCCTAAAAGCAGATCCAGGTCCAAACTTTGCAAAGCTTTGAGGTGAGCTTTAGTTCAGATTTCTCGCCAGTTATTATTTGCTATTACAGCACCTATGGGCCCCTGCTGAGATCAGGGCTTCCTTTTACTAAGTAGTTCATATAAATTAAAAGGCAGATTCATAATATGAAGAAAAAGGACAGAACAAGAGTGCAAGAAAGGAAACATTATTTTCCTTTGTATACTTGTAGGATGACAGCTGAGTCTGAAAGTTTATGAAGTAGTTGGGAACTGAACTCAGATGTCCCCAGGCCAATATTCAATCATAAGAGATCCTTCCTCTGGTTTTCCGTATTTACTGCATGGTTGGGATGAGAGTAGAGTGAAATAAACTCTGAAGCTACCTTGGGTGAGTTTGGCAGCTCTTCCATGAGCTTCCTTCTGTTTGTGTTTCTCTTTGCCCTTGGTTCCTGTTCCCATACATTGAAACTTCACTGCTGCAAAATTTCAGTGCTCCAGTAACAAAGTTGTTCTGAAAAATGAGAAGTGACAAATAAAGTGAAGGTCTGTGCCTGGCCCTTCACCCTGCCAGGATTTGTCATTTTCTCTGCAAGTAAAATGTAAACCTGAGGGGTTTTATTAACTTCATGTTCTGCTGTGTTACAATAGTTCTTAGAAATAGAATCATTTTGGCTGTTAGCTTTGCAGAATATAATGCTGAATTGGATATTGCTAGTTTTCATGCTTTATTATGTATTTCATACTTTTTTCCCCTCTTTTTTTCTTAGCAGCCATGAGTCGTGATTAGGCCAGTCTGACAGATTTTGTCTGAAAATTAAATACTTCGGGTTCTCACTAGAGTGGTTAGGATCTCAAGAGTGCCAGCCTAGGGCTTGGAAAACAGAAAACTCAGAAAATAAAGAATCTCAGATTTTTAAATTTATTTTTAATAAAAATATTTCTAAACTATTATTGTTGGTTTTAGGGACTGACTCAAGTTTGAATGTGCAGTGTTGGTAATAATGTGTTGTATGCCACGTCTCAAAACAACGCCCGAAATACAGTGATGTGGGCTGGGCTCTGACCCCTTTCTTTCAGAACAACACTGGGGGCATGAAGCGTGTCGGGCTTCTCTGGCAAATGCCCTTGACACAAACTGCTCCACCACAGGGTGCTGAACCTGTTTCTGCGGCTTGTCCTTCAGGCAGTGAGTCCAGGTGAGGCGGGAGAAGGAGTAGGAGAGGTGTTAGGAGCAAGAAGCAGCCTAGCTGTGCTGTCCTGACTTTCCTACACAACAACTGATAAAGCCAAACTGCAAATTACATCAGCCGCAGGGGTTGAAACTTTTGTCCAGATCAGACCATCGCATTTGTATAAAAACGAGGGAAAGCTGTGAGTGAGCGCGCTCAGGGAACAAACGCAGGCTCTGTGTCTTGCCAAGGCAATGGAAATATCTTTCTTTCCTACATGTCTTTTTAGTTGAGTAATAAAGGCAACCTCCGGCAAATGGTTTCTGTTTCTATTCATCTAACATATATTTTAAGATTTACTCTTGTAGGAAGTTTTACCTGCCTTAATAATGTCTCTTTTATTGTTGTCTTTGTCCTCTGTGTCCCCTGTCACTGAGAGCAGTGGGACAGGATAATGGGAATTGGGGCATGGATCACATCACAGGTATCAATGGCAATTATGTTCATGCATCAGAGGGAGAACTTCAAAATCTTAGAGATATTCTTGATCTCCAGTACATAAAAGGTGCTTTGTATTTCATTTACGTGGTCATCTCGCCTTGTCCTCACGTCCTTACTGTAGCAGTGAGGGATAAATTCTTTCAAATTTACCCAACTAAACCCACAGTAGCTTTGCTAAAAGTGAAGGAAACTTGACCTGGAATATCTGCTACTCTTGTGTCTCCATTAGCCCAGTATCTGATCTGAATGCTGTATATGACAGCATCTATACAGGTACCAGCCTTGAAACAGGTGAATTTTGCTTAGAAAAGCTTTAGAAACTACTAGTTTCTTCTCCTGCTGTTTAAGACTTTCTCAGGGGCTGGTATCATGGACTGTTAGAGAACACACTGGATGCATCTCGTGTAGGCCAGCAGGTAAACTGACTTAATTTCAGTAAATTGACTTGGATAAGTGAGAACAGCAGGCAGTATCCTTTGCTAACCTTGGAGCTGATGAGTATGGAAGCTATGTATTCATCTCAGAAGGTGCCTGATAATCCAACATGAATTCACACCATCACCATTAAGTACAAAGTAAGATCTTGGAGGGACGTTCTGGGATAGTCACATGTAAGATTACTCAGACCATTGATTGTCCCTCCAGTTTTATACACATACACCAAAACCACTTTGTTTTGCCTCTTCCTCTGACCTGGTGACACGGTCTCTTCAGAGAATAAGACAATGAGATCTTCTGAACAGGACACCTTGGCAAGCCCTGTTCCCTTTTCCAGGGGTTTCAAGGAGATGCCTGCCTGCCTTTCCCAGTTTTAACTGGAGGAGCCAGTGACACTTCAGTCCTGCTAGTGTCTTTTTAAATGTGATGCACCAAGCTTTACAAGGGGTGCACGTGCTGGTAGAAAACTCAGCGCTGCACCGGTAGGAGACTTCAGCAGAGGGAGAGCTGGGGACTTTATACTTGGTGGCATCAGGACAGCTGCCCCAGAGCAGTCTCCTCCCAAACCCCAGGTGCCAGGACTCGACTTCTTGTAGGTGCAGACAAGTCAAACCTCCATGATGAGCCTTGATGATGTGTTTATGTTTTGTTGTGTTGTGAAGAGAGATGAACTTTGTCGGGCTCCTAAAGTGATGGTAGAGGTCCGTGTGTGAAACAGGTACACTGGGAACGTTATCTAGAGCTGTTATCTAGACAGCTTGTTTCATTGAGAGGGACGGTGTTTTTCTGATGACAACACAAGCTCTGTTTTGCCAGTAGATCTGCATGTGCACTGGGAGTGTTGTGCTGTGACAGTTTCCTGGATGAGTGAAGCAGTTCTGTTGTACAGAAAGCCTCACAGCATGCAGCATTTTGTTTTTCTAGGAACTTTTTTATGAGTATATCTGCACTGCAGCCATCGGCTGCCTGGCTCTGATCTCACCTTTCCCTTTCTCAGTCTGAGAGGCCATTAGGAGTCTCCTATCCATATCAAATCCGCTTCGTGAAGGCAAAATTACTGTTGGCCATGGCAAGGTGTGTGGCTGAAAACAGTCTTGTGACTTTAACTAGAACATTAGCTCTTGGGTAGCTGCTTAAAGCCCATGATAAAGAGCTGTTGGCCAGTGTTGATACATATTAGTGAGGCTGGGCCACAAGCTTTAGCTTCATTGCATACTGGGACTTTCTGTTCTTCTCCCGCCATAAGGCCCAGTGGTGCCATAAAACTACATTCTTAGTTGTCTGATTTGCAAGCCAAATTTTTTCTACATAAAGACCATTTGCCATTGACTCATTAGAAGCTGCTCTTCAAAACCTGCTTGTATAGGGAAAAAAATGTAAAAATTAAAACTAGTAGCAAATCAGACTTTCTGGGCTCTACTCTATAAGGGCCAGTCTGTTCCTTTAAAAACAGATATTGTGAACTTTGGGCATAGGAAACTGGGAAAAAAGCCAGTACAGGATAGAATGAAGATTAATGCAGGCAGCTCCTAGGCAAGTTTTCCACATTTCCTTTACAGGATGTCAATATGCTAAGATTATTTATGAATTTATATAGGATATTATTATAAAGGCTGCCAATAAAGACTCTCCTTAATCTAAACTGTAGTTCTTGTGTTTCAGTGTGAGGCTTCTCCTGCACAGAGCTGCTACTGTGCTGAGCAGTGTTCATGTGAAGAGAATACATTTCTGAAGGGATTATACTGAAATTGCCCAAGTTGTTTCCCTTTAGGCTTAAGCTAGATTTAAATTTTGGCTTGTGGATGTGAAAAACAAACACATTGATTTGCTGAATTGCTTCCTGTTCCCAGGGAACATTTTCAAATAAAGATGAAATTCTTTTAACGCTCTTTTGCTCACACCCCTAAATATAGGGGTGAGCTCCTATGAACAGAGACAAACCTGCCACATTAGGATAAATATTAGCACCTGACACGTACCATGTCCCAGTTTTCTACGGATGCTCCAGTTTTTCCATTGTAGCCAATTATGTTTGAAACTAGCGGTTTGTCCCAGTTTCACTAAAATAACACATTACATTTATGAAGTGCCTATTATCTCCAGTTCTTCCAGCATTTTAAAAATGACAAAACTATCTATTAATACCTGTACAAGCTGGTGGGAGGTGGAGGTGGCTATTGGAAGCTGAATTACAAAGACAATAATAGCGACAAGAAAAAACAAAGTATGGTACTTGGAATTGTTAGAATCAGTGAATAAGTTTGAATCTACTTGGGTTTTATGGTGTCTGAGATCAAATACTGAGTCAAAGTCCAGAAGAGCAGAAAATGTTAACATTCTTTCTTTACATTTCTATCAGAAATACCTTTGGTTTCAGGACAAAAAAAAAAGAAAAAAAAGATGAGTGTTGCCAGGATTCCCTGTGGATTTCTATTACGTCTCCTAGCAAAAATCCATTGTTCTAATGCTTTTAAACTATGAGATTTCTTCACTTTTGGTCGATTTTATCAGCTTAATAAGAAAGCTACTGTTCTGTCTTTATTTGGCAGGCTGTGTCTGCCAGACGAAAGTTCCTCACAAATTAATTAAAGATTATTTCCTGCTTTGCCTGGCATTCCTCAGTAATAATGCCATTTTTTTCAGAATTCATGCATGACCTTCTCAGTGAAGCAAAAATCCCCCAAAAGCTTGTCATAAGTGTATCTTTGACTCTGTGCTATTCAACACAACACAGTTCCATTTCTTATTTTCTTTATTCATTGGTGAGACAGGATTATGCTTAATCCTCTCAACAGCCTCATATTTGTGACGTGCTGGCATCTTTTCTATGTATTGTGCTCTGTCAGTTATTACAGAGGCTATTAGAGAGATGTGTATAGGACATTTCAAATTGTTGAGCTGGCAAATGTTTACTCCAAGTGGCTTTTGGTTCCTAAGAAAATTCCAAGGGGGTTTGAACTGGTCCTTTGCTGTTTGCCTTGCATGTTAATGTTCTGTTGTGGGCTTTTTTTTTTTGGTGGGGGTATACTAAATATTTATGTCAATGAAACTTAGATTAAAAATGCCACTAAATGTAAATCAAAGTGTTTTGCAAAGCAATTTTAGTAAAGCACAAACAAACTTCACAAGTAATCCACAGTGTAACCGTTCTTTCATAGCTAAATTTCTCTCCTACCCACATAGCAAGTGTTATCCCACTTCAGAGATGTTAGCAATTGTAGGTGGCCTTAAGGCAGCTGTAGAAGTTCCATCTGATTTTTTTCAATTTGAGATTTGAAACATAGTTTAGCAGAAATAATATGGCAAGTTGCAGAAGGCCAGCAAGGAGGTGGGCTCCCTTTTCAGTGGGAACAGTAGAAATACTGCTTGTTTCACAGTAGGACATTTCTCCCCACTTTGCAGAGTTTCCCAAATCTCCAAGCAGGTTTTTAGGATGTGGGAAACTTTTGCTTCTCAGAATGAATCCATTATTCTCTTCCCTCTTCCACCTTCAGGCCTGTGGAACAGCAAATATTGTGCAACTCTTTCCTGGGAATCTGCCAGATCCTCCTTCCTACAAAGGCTGGGTTGATGTTACACCCTCTGCAGAACAATCTACATATTGCTCCTTGGTTTAGAAGTTCTGCATTGTTCTGTATCTACCCCTGAGTCCTGATACCCACCAAAATCCATCTGAAGTGGGCTTCCACTGAATGGGTTTTGGTTTGAAGAACTGGAGGTAGAGGGAAGGGAAGGGAAGTGAGACAAAAGAGTTCTGCAGTAGGCAGTGCACTGCCCTCGCACACACTCAGGAGGCTGCGCTCGCCCCTGAATGGTAACTCACCCTTTGGATCAGTTACTTTCCATCTCTTCTCTTTTCTTGCCTTTTGTCTGTCTTGTCTTTTTAAAGGCATATACTTTTCCAGATAGGAATGATCTCTCAGCACATGTTTTCATGGCACAGTCAGTAGCACCTTGATTGCAATTAAGATCTCTAGTCACTACAGTGCCACAAGTAATAGCCTGCTCAGTCTCCCTGCTGCTAGGAACTGTGGAGGCATTGCCATCCCTGAGGACATTACCTCCCTTCTCCCTCTTTTTCCAAGGCTGCAATGTGCCTGGGAAACGGACAGGGGATGGAGAAGGGTTGCTTTTTTTATCTTTTCCATTTTTTCTTTCTTGCTTTGTAGTATTTTCTTATTCTCTATGGCAAAGGAGACATTACATGGCAGTGACTGCCCCGGCCCTGCTGGATCATGTGCTTCTCTCTGTGAGCTTCAGCAGTCCAGCTGCTGAAGCCACGTAGGAGCGTGTGTTGGCTAATGTGTAACTAGCTTCTTTGGGCTGTTGTTCTTTCTGAGGCTCAGCTCTTTTTTTTCAGTGCTATCATTTTCTTCTTGACTTTGAAATATAGGACCTCTTGGATCATTGGATCCAGCCTACTGCTGTCACAGGTACAACAGCATTCAGTCTCTTTCCTAGACCTGCCAACTTTTGCCTTAAAACCAGTTACAATTACTCCTACTGGAATGCTGTTATAAAACCTGCAAATCTCACACTTGTATTATTAGAGCTTGTCTGTGCTGGTGCAGCCAGGATAGCAGACGCCCATACTGAAGATGGAGCACATGACAGAGGGAAGGTTTCTGCTGGGCTTATTTCCCCACTTTCCTAAAAGCCAGAAAATAAGACAACAAAATATTCTGTAATTTTGCCAATGCAGCCATATGAGATAATGTGTGGATTTTTTTTTTTTTCACATCCTTAACTGGCATACTATATCATCAAATTTTGTACCATAAACTGAGCCTTATCTGCAGATAACTATTGTACCATTTTGCAACTGCACTGTTTTTTAGAAGCTGCTTCAAGGTATGGGTCAGGTCTGAAGGCAGGATTTGGTTCAGGTCAGTTGTGGAAAGGAAGTGGATAAGGGAAGAGAGAATTTAGGTCACTGGCAGGTGGAAAGAGAGAGAAATATTTGAGTGCCTCAGGACGCCTGCAAGGACTGAGAAATGCCACACAAGGGGCCTGGGGAAAGAACAGCAATGTTTTCACTTGCAGGTGAAGTGGAGATGCTGTTTAACCCCCTCAATTTTTTTCCCCATTGCTATGCTGCAGGCATGTGCACATTGACCAAATGGGACTGGTAACAAGCTGTACCTGCGGAGATTGCATTGCTGTCATGACCAGGTCCTCCTCAGCCCTCCGCCTTTTGCTCTGGTAAAAACAACACATCTGTTTTTCTAGACTGTCTGCAATAATCTGACTTGCCCCCCCAGGAGGGGGACAGCACTTCACCAAATAAGTTGCTAAACTAATGTAGTTACATTGATATTTCCTGATGTGAACAAAGCCTTAGTAGATGCTTAATCTTAAAATTTTATAGAAAACACTGACAATGTGACCTTTGGTATGCACATGATTTTTCTTGTTCCTTGAAGAAGCCTTTCAGTGCTCATTGCTTCAGGGAAAGGGAAAGCAGGAAGTTGATCAACAAGTTTTCTGACATTGATGTGCTGCCTCTTTACATGGCAGCTACTCTCACTGAGAGACTTTCCTGCAGGGGCTCAACAGCAGGTGCTAGGAATGACATTCCAAAAATCCTGCTTAGGCAAGTGTCAAAACAAGGGGATTTTCAAATTGTAGAACAAATTCAGGACCTGTAAAACTAGCAAAATTCAAAGAATGTTGAAAATTTGCCTGAATCCTCCTTGTGTTAGGGAGGAGCCACATTTCTTGTTCTGCTCCCCCTTACCTGTCTGAAAGCACTTTCCTTGCTTCTCTCTGTGTGCCTGCTCTTTGCTCTCAGGTCACGAGGTCACCTCTCACCCCTTGTGAGACGTGATTACCAATACTGGCACTTGTGCCAACATTTATTGCATTGATGACCAGGCACAGCTAAGCTTGTGTCTGAAGTTGAGGAGGCTGCATCTTTCAAAGCACCCACAAGAATGAACCCTGGACAGAGAACTACAGCACAGGGTGGTACTACGAGATGCTTTCAATCACTGTAGGTGCTAGGGGTGCCCAGAATACACAGGGGCATTTAACTGAGTAATCTTTAAAGTGTGCAAAATAGGTGTGAAGTTCCAAAATTCCTCCCCCATGCACCTGATACCTCTGCCAGCCATCACCTAATGTTTTGGAAGATGCATAGCACAGATTTTCTTGCAGGAGAACGGAAATAAGTTATAGTCCTTTTGTAGGTCTTCACTAGGGAGACAGCTGAGACTGTGAGACCCTGATGCTGTAGGCATCTCCATGTATACCTTGTGTTACCTGAGTGAACATCCTCATTGACTTTAAAGGCTGAGTCTGTGAAGTTCAGCATGTGCTTAAGTGTCTCCAGGACTGGCTATAACCTTGGTTGTCCTAACAGTAAATTTAGAAGATCTATGCTGTCTATACAGCCAGTGAGATAAACTGCACATCAACTTGTTTAAGTCAGGATGAAAAGAACTTCAGGCAAGCTTAGCTTTATTCATTTTTTTTTTTTTTCCCCAGCACTGACTACTTACGTGTAATTAGTTAACTCCCTTCGGTTTGATCCCTCTGTGAACTCAGGTCAGTAATGTGATTAATTAATATTACTGAGAAGGGTTTAAGACTTCCCAGTATTACTTAGAAGGGTGGAATGTGCTGTGTGTTATGTGCTAATGCTACTAGTAATATTAGCCACAGACATGTTCTGAACAGATTAATGACAAACCATTGCCTTTAATTTAAACAGATAAAATGATGGCATGTCTTTGTGTCAGTGCCTATCCATCTAACCACGCTGATGTTCTCCACAGTTTCTGTATGATTCCAAAATATTTTAAAAGATATTAATCCACTTTCTTGACAGTGGTCAGGATGTTCCCAACCCCAAGGAATTAAAGTGAGGATGGTGGTTATATTTTAAATCCCACCTAATTTGTCTAGAATAGTTTGAATAGGTGATTTTCTGTAAAATGTCATACATACTTTAATATGGATTTACAGTGTGATTCAACATTAACTATTCACAAGGAATTGTGTATTTGTCACAGCTGTGGTAAAGCAGCAATGATGCAACTGAGAACAGTATTGGGCTGTTGCAGTACTTCATCCTGGGTGTTTGGAATGCTGGAGTATACTGGTTGTCTGGATGAGTGGCTTTTATTCTGAACTGATGCAAAATGAATTACAGTTCATTATGTTGTATGTGCAGCTGTTTTCCCTTGAGAAAAGGAGAATCTCATTGGGGCGAAAACTTAAAAAGGACACTGAAAGATCAGGGAATTGGCACCTGTGCCTGCAAGAATCTGAGTAACTTTGCAAATAGAACAAGAATGAAAATCTTCAGTGGTCCAAATGCAAAAAAACCAGTAACTCCAAGAGGAAATCATTAGACATGACCTTCTTGCAAACAGAAGTTAATAAAATGCAATCTTAGGCTACAACACATTTTAATTAACTAAATGCCTCTTTCTGATAGATGCTAGTTTCTATAAATATTATCTGCATATACAGTACTGCTAAGGAAATTGCTATAATCTTGAATTCCAGTCATGTTTCTCCTGGGCAATTTTTTTTTCCTATTTTTTTCTTTTTCCTTCCCAACAGAACACAGTCTCCACACTGACCCCTGGTTATTAGATTGTATTTTAGCCAAATTAGTTACTATGCCTGGCTAATGAGGAAAAATGACATTTAACTTCAAAGTTGTCTGTTTAATAAAAAGAATGTAACAATAATTTGTATCCTTCTCTGTCCATGAGGCTGCAATGAACCACTGACAGCTTTATTTTTTGTTGGCACACTGGTATTGGTGGCTGTAAGATAAACTGTACCCTCTCTTGTGTCCCAAGATGCAGTAGAAGCCATGTATGAGGAAAGTAAGAGCTACTGTAGAAACAGCCACCATTTAGAGGTGTGTGAGAGATGAACTAATGGGCAGAAAGGTGCCAGATGGTTAGAGCCAAGGTTTTGCCTTTCCTGACTTGTCACTGCACTGATTGTGCATAGGAAAGATACCCATAATATAGAAATAGAGTGTTTGGGCAACAGTTAGTTATCATGGGAGGAAGGACTACTTAATTCCACAGTGTTTACTGTGCCTGATGTTTCTCTTTTCATACTAAACCTTGGTCTTATAAAGTCTCGGATTTCCTCTAGAATTAGTGGAACTATTCTTCACCAGCACTAGCATTGTATCAGTTTTTATCATTAGTGATAATGTAACTATCATAGCGTATAAAGAATGAAAAAAACTTACGAGTTTAAGAAAATTACCATTTTGGAAATCTCATTTTTTCAAATAGACATTTAACTAGTTAAAATGGCATACAGCATCTTTAACAGATGCAGATATAAAGAATGAAAAAAACTTAGAGTTTAAGAAAATTACCATTTTGGAAATCTAATTTTTTCAAATAGACATTTAACTAGTGAAAATGGCATACAGCATCTTTAACAGATGCAGTGGTATTGCAACAATGGGCAAGAAAACACATCATCACAAGCAGCACATGGAAACACGAGATCATCTTGTTTGCCACTTCTGCTGATAGAAGTCCATTGTATGTCATACACTTCCAGAAATCTCTGTTTCAGAAAGCTGAGGAGAAATATGGCCATGCAAGGAACTTCAGCTGACTTCAAAATGGGTGCCAAGGTGGTAGAGATGGGCTGAAAGAGCTCCACTCTCCTGGTGTTCCAGCACACTCTTCTTGATGTTAGTGATAGTGATAAAAGTTCTTGAACTCACAGGACACAGAGAAGAGATTTGGACCATGTCAGTAAGACAGCTGTCATTTCTCAGAAATGAACAAAAGCTGTTTCCAAAGGGAGCGCTATTGCTACTTAATCTTGTCTGTTTATTCTCTGAAAAGTTCTTCGAGATGTGATACAGGATTGTCCCATAGGCAGAAAATAAGGGTGAAATGGGGTGAAAATAAGAGAAGAGACAAAGTGACATAGTTTTCCTTTCTCTCTGCACTTCAGAGTGGACTCAGTGGGCAGGAAGCACACCCAGCCTTACAACTGGACAGGACGCTCACAGGGGGCTTTCCTAGCTGGTGAAGTAATACACCCTTCAAAGGCACATGTTGATGAGCTTTAGTGGCTTTTTTGAAGCAGTAATCTACACTACTTCATTCACTGTAAATGGTAAAATGTTATGCATGTAGACAGTGCATTTCAGCCAGAGCTTTACAAATACTTATTAAGCCCTGAAACGCTGCTCTGGAATAGATGCATAAATTATATGGGGAAAGTAATCATTAGGAACCGTGTTGTTTTGTTGAATGGTGTATAGTTTTAATGTAACCAAGGACTTAAGTGCAGCAAGTCCTTGACACCTATTTTCACTTTTCTATACGAATATTCATTTGGCTTAAGTTAACATTTCATCCCCACTTCCTATCAGAATTCCAATTCATCCTTCTCTAATGGAAACTGTGCTGTTTCACTGCTACAGACCACAGTTGGCATCACATAAAATTGTTCTTTGTTCCAAACCTATGGTTAGCATTCAGTGCTTAGTCAGATGCTGAGAGCAAACACTCATGGTTTCCTTTACATCCATGGGACAATACAGAAGACAATTGATATGTGGCTAGCATCAGATTCACTCAACATTCCAGGCACTCTGGGCTTTGTCAATATACCAATACACAGCTTGTCATTACCTGTTGCCTTACTCTGAGTTGTGTTTCTTTCCCCTAGAGCAAAAGAGTTGTACACTGAATGCTATTATAGACATATCTTAAATACATGTATCTTACATATATTTATATATCTTACACTTTGCTAGTGCCACATTTTTTTCTTAAAATCCCTCTAGAATGTTAAAACCAAAAAGAAAGGATGCTTCCAGGGACGACATATGGTGGGTTATTAAATGGTTTCTTCTAAAAATCCAGCCTGAATCTGATTCACTTGGCTAATCTCCAGATGTTTCTCATTATATTAGCATCAGCTTAAATGAAACAAGTTTAGTCAGGGTGCTCATATTAAGAAAAAAATAGCCATAATGGTATCATTTTTGCTAATTTTCCCAGTGAAGCTAATATAGGAATGGCTGGAGTTGTAGGTGCACTTGATCCTGCCATCAGGTCTCATTACACTGGAACTTGGATGTTCACAGAGCGGAGGGTAAAACCCTGCAGTATCCTAACTTGTCCTGTAATTGCTTTATGAACCGTACGTACAATACCTGTTTATCTTAATCTTGATTCACAAGCAACAAATAATCTTAGAGAAGTCATCTGAAAACAGCTGCAACTGAAAATTACAAAGCTGATTTCCTATGTACCAAACTTTAGTGCTTCTCAAGACTTTATACGACAATATCATCAATACCAACAGCTGCCTTTTCAGCACTCCAGAAGGAGTAAGCTGATAAAAAGTGTAATTTTTAACATGATTTTATTTGATTTGCTTTAGCAGCAACAACATGAAAATTGGGTTTATTGGAATACTGAGCTTTGGTTGAGGCATTTCTTGGGAAAATGGAGAGGATGGCCCGAAGTGAAAATTCTAGCTTGTTGTCAATCTCTGGAAATGCCTGAGGCCACCACTGCTACTACAGCAAAGCTGCACATTCCCTACAGATTCGCATGTAATGGAAGTAGTTGTGATAGTTTCTCAAAAAAGTCTTTGTTTCACCATGCCTTTGCCAAACCTGAGCCAGAAACGTGTCATGTAAGGAGTCATTCATGTATTTAAAAAATGAATACTGCTTTTACACTGTTGCCATGGGACAGCTACAGCAGGAAATGAGCAAAACACCCACATAATTACTGTTGACAGAATACAGTTCCAATTTTATCAAGTGTAACCCCTGTGTGATCTGTTGTTAAGGCAGCCATCAACACTCAGGGAATGAAATACTGATTTGAGAAGCGCGCAGTGCCCAAAAGAAATGTACCTTGAAAGACAGAACATGTGAAAGGCATCTCCTTCACTGAGATGATACAGGAGTAATTATTGCTAAGTCTCTGAAGAACAATTAGAGTTGTTTTTATTAAATTTTCACATTATGATTGACATTGAAACTGAATTAATCAATATGTAAATCCAGATTACAGTGATCTAATAAGCTATTGAGAAAGATGATACTTTACAAAACAGTCTGTGGAAAAACTATACAGTGCTGAGCAAAAAACTTCAATTTATCCTTTTGCAAACTGCTTTGCTTTTGTTCTTTTTTGTATTTAATCTGCTTAGCTACTATTTAAATTAGATTTCAGAGGACTCTGTAATTAAGAAGTGGGATATAATTCATCATTTGTAGAGATCACATTCATGAGATACCTAAATAATAGAAGTTATTTATAGCAGTATTTTATAACAACCTTAGCGAGTTTTAACCATTAATCAATAATGGAGAGATGACAAAGTATAAAACTGAATCAGGTATAACAATATTTCTGTTTAATAAGTGTCAGGCTATAACTTGCTGAAATAAATAATTCTCTCTCCTAATTACACAGTAACTTATTTCACTGATTAAAAGGAAATCTATTCCAAGTGGGGTTTATTGTAAATAATAACAAATTTGTATATACTAGAGATATATAGAAGAGTATTAGTCCCTCAGAAAAGGGAGTATCAAATAAAAAAGAATGCTTTGTTGAAAGGTAATACTGCAGTAAATGAAGAAGCATGTTTCATTTAATTTATATAAAATAATGACATTCACTAGACATATTTTTGTACGACTTGAATCTGTACTGTTTATCTATTTCAACATGCACATTTTAAAAAGTGGGAATGAGCAGGTCTGGCATGCGTAAGTGCGTTAAATTACTGAACAGTGTTTTGCACCCTGCTGACCTGTTCAGGGGTAAAGTAAGCTGAGGCACTGAGTCTATTTTGGTCTCTTCTGTGGAAGTCCACCTACACACGCTCTAGAGGAATGAAGAATATATGAGGGTTAAAAAAGCATCTTTTCTTTAATGCCTTGACTCAGTCCAGTCAGAGTCAAGGGCTCTTCTCAAGAACTTGCAGAAGGCTCTTCTTTTTGTATCTGTGTTTTTAAAGCTACCTATGCTATTTTGAATTATTAGAAATTCCTTTCCAGGTTTGTGCACCAGTGAGCTGGGTCGCAAGCATCAGCGCGTGGCCTTACTGCTTTGGGATCTGAACAGATGTCTTTAGACAGCACTGCACTGCACTGGGGAAAATGTCATCTCTCAAACCCCTGCTAACCTCCCAAACTCCTCCTGGGACTCTCTGGGGACCTGCACCCCAGTAGTTCCCGCAGAGCAGCCTGAGGGGGGGAGCTGCATTACAGGAGCTGGCCGTGTGTGTGCCCAGGGAGGCTCAGCTGCAATTCTCATGCCCAGGGCTGGCTCCCACACTGGGTGCCGTGGCCCTGTGAGGCCACCCGCACCCCTGGGATTTGGGGATTGCAGGTGGAGGACTGTGCAGCCAGGCAATGATGCCAGCCTCAGTCCTGGGTGAAGCCTTTGGGCGGTGCTGCCCCAAGGACCAATCTGTCACCTAGAAGTAATATTCACACATCTGCATCCCATCCATCTTTTTGAGGGGTAAGAGTAACTATTCAGCCCCATTACATCTGAGATTGAACTGACTTGCAAACCAAGAGACATTGGTCAGGCTGATGGTTTACTGCAGGTAGGGAAGATTACTTTGAGAACAAGACAACAAAAAGGGAACAGCAGCAATTAATTTCACAGCTTGCAAGGGTCCTATGGCTGAACCTGTATGAGAAATTAAGGCAGAACTGGGATCATGACAATTATGCCTATCCTGGATTTGCAACTTAGATTTATTTTTTCTTTTTCTGGGAAAGAGATCATATTTTCTTTCTAGTTTTGGTGTGTGTCATTATTTATTTTCCTCCTTAAACCAGGCAAAAGACAGTTTTATTTCTGTCTCACCCTGTTTTGGGCTAAGGAGAGATAAAATTAGGTGAAGAAATGCAGGAGGATATTTATGGAACCCTGCAGTATTTGGGGATGGGGGAAAAGATGGGAGATACATCTCAGATTTTTTTTGTTTCATTTTTGTTTAAAGTATGCTTTTCTGTTACTATAGCTACTGGCTGTGTTGTGCTCACATACAGATGCTTTATCATGTTGTCTTTAGAAACTGACTGCTGTTGCAAACCTTTGAAGCCAGGAGTGGAGGGGATACAGATGTCTAGCGGGAGACTGGAAGACCACAGAAGGACCTAAGTCCAGCATAGGAAGAGGCAAAACCAGATGTGGACAACTGGCAAGAAGGCACACTTGCTAGGGTTGCAGCACAAAGCAGGAGAAACAGGAGCTAAGTAGGATATTGGAAAACCTGTGGTGAGGTGTGTACACTTCATGTTATCGGAGAAATCAAGGAGCCTGATTAGCCCTCAGTTATCTCCTTCTGGAAACAAGCAGATGACCAAAATCTTAAGATTCTTCTGCAAAGGAGTCTTTCAAAGAGGAACTTGGAGACCACAGTGGCAAGAGATTGCTCTGCCTGCCAAAAGCTTATTTAGGAAGAGGGCTGAGACCTTGGTGAGTTATAAGCCTGCTGAGAAAGTAACATCTTTGGAAAGACAAGGCAGAAGGGGCTAAAACTGAATCTTCTCTGGAGTTTTGTGTGGGGATTGTTATTAGGGGGACTCCAGGGTGGAGTCTGGGGTCTTACAAAGTAAATGAGGAACAAAGTCCAAGAGGAGCCTGGATAGTGAATTCAGGGGTCTTTTAATTTCTTTAGAAAAAACATCTTAGAAGATTAATGGGAATATGTGACATTCTGCTTGCCCTGAGTGTGGTAAGTAGTTGCAAAAAAAAAAAAGGCAGATATGGTAACGGCAGTTGCCAGAGATGCTGGAAAAGGGTAATACCAGTCATGGGCTATTACATGGGACAGTGAACTCAAAGCTGCCAAAAAAAACTTTGATGGGAACACAGAAGTGGGGTATCTCATGTTGGGGAAAGGAGTAAAGTGCATAATCCCAGAGGAAACCTCAGAGAATTCAACTGTTTGACTTAAAATTTTAAAGCTTTTAGTCTTAAAGGTCAGAGATGTCCATCTTTCCCTTTTTCCTGTTTCTTATGAAAGAATCTCCTCTTCATACGCAGGTGCCCATGGCTATGGGCTGACAGTGAGCTTATTTGTGTTCATACACATGGAACTGACTGCAGGTATCTGCTTTAAAACAAACAAAATGTTGACAGCCACAGGTAAATAGATATTGAAGAACCGAGGGTTTCTCAGTGCTGCCAGGCTCATAGTGTCCTTTGCCAAAAAAATAATAAAAAGACTTTCAGCTGTTCATTATAAAAATCTTAGTTAAATTTCTGGAAATGATCCTGTAAGTGACTTTCATACGTAATTGCTCTTTTGTATTTCTCCCTTCTACAAATAACTTGAACAGTGAGCAGCTATTTAACTATTGCCACTTGTGTTTAGAATGGTAAGATGTGTCATAACAAAATTATGACTATTTGTTATTTAGCTTAATTATTGATTAACCCAATATATCTTAGTACAAGGATTCTAGGTGTTAGGTATGTAAATTATTGGGACTTCGTGAAATGCAAAAAAGAGCAAATGAAGAGAAGAAGCGATAGGACTGTGTCAAATACAGTAATCATAAAAGCCTCTGACAGAAAATTGTAAATTGACATAGTCATTAGGAAATGTATTCATTCATTTTTGCTTTCACGTGCATTTTTGTGCATTTCAGGAGACAAGCTTAACTCAGCTCCTGAAATACAAATATTTTGGGCAATAGGATATTCAGGTGAGAGAGGTAACTGGATATATTTAGGTATCAGCATCTAAAAGGTAAATTACTAGGATGTCCTTAAATATGAAGGAGATTTGTAAGGAAAATAGAATTGTTTTGAAGATATCTGCTGGATTACACAAAAGGTACTTTCAGCATGAACGCACTTTTAAATACTGACAGTGT
This sequence comes from Antrostomus carolinensis, assembly GCF_000700745.2. Taxonomy (NCBI): domain Eukaryota; kingdom Metazoa; phylum Chordata; class Aves; order Caprimulgiformes; family Caprimulgidae; genus Antrostomus; species Antrostomus carolinensis. Next base: position 40,417 of record NW_010322613.1, read on the forward strand.
TTTGGAAAAGAAAACCTTTTAACTAAAGATAATTACCATTTTTCTTACTCCTAGGAGAGTTCAGCATGTTTTGGAAGGAGAAGTTTGGATTTGTTATGCAGCACGAGTGTTGCCTTCTCAATGTCATTTTCCCATCTGTCTTGCTCAGCAGTGTTACAGTCTCGACTGCTCCATGTGAGTAGTCATCAGTCAGATCATACTGCATAGTGATACAGTCAGCCTGAAAATTATTCTTGTACCGTGTGTGCAATGCTCCATTTCTTCCTCAAAGGAACTGTGGACAGAATTTGAACTTGTTTATATTCTTTCCAGTGGCCAGGAAAATGAATAATTCCTTGTTCCATATTTGGAATTCTCTCAACAACAGATTTACCATTATTTAATCTTTCTTATTGTATGAGCTATATTTATCTTCTGGTACTCTTAGAATTCTGTTGTCTGACACTAGTCCCACAGAAATTTAGGGAAAATTCTCAATCTATTGCAAGGGAAATGGGCTCTAAACAGCTTGCTTTGACTAAAATTTGCTTTCCCCAAAGCATAAACTGCACCACGCACAAAATGCAAAAGATGTTTAATTTAATGTCAGTGCTTATAAAAAGATAAAACACAATCTATTGGTGACAATACCTTCCTGTTCCATTCAACATTTATTTGGCACTATGTATTAATCCTGTCCTGGAAAGAACTTAGGCTGGAAATGAGTGATACCTTGCAGATGGCTTGCCTACCTTTTGTACATACCTTGTGACTTTTGCCAACCTTCCTTGTGTTTAGCTCTCCTGATTTCTGTGGATTGTGTGGTTCAACTGAAAACATTCCTGATCAGGAATAAGCATGTGTACTATATTTAGTCATGTCATCAGTAGTACCGTTGTGCAAGTTGCTTATCTTTCTTAACTACATCAGGGCCTGTTCTAACTCTTGTAAATAACACAGACCTTTTAATTTCAAGTGGTTGCCATGTATTCTTCCTGTGAGCTAGACAGCCACTCAGTAATGGTGCTCTTTAGTAGGTATCACATGATTACACTTATTTCTAAAAATCATAACATTTAGAATCAGCTTCTGTTTTCATAGAAATCTAGGCTAAAAGGGATTTTGTGCAATCATCTGTTAAAAGCTCCTGCTCTGAGACAAAATAAGTGTACTTAGAATCTCCCTGACAGAAGTTTGGTCAGGATCAGCCTTTAGAAATTGGTGATGAAGGGAATATCACAACATTCCTACTTAAGTCTGTTTTACTGTTTAATTACATTTGGGAAATTTTCAACATAGTATCTATCTTCAGGTTTATCTTGGCATAAATCAAGCCGATTTCTACTCACCCTGAAATGGATGAACATGGAATACATTTGATTAGCAGGTACTACAACCCAACAACTATATTTTCATTTTGAAAGAATACAATAATGACCTTTTTGTTATGTTGTTTGCTTTAACTACCCAGTTATATTTGGTCTTTCTTGGACTTGAATATTTTGAATTTGTCCTGTTCTTGTTGTAAATAAATTTTGGACCTCAGACTTAAAAAAAATAATAAATCTGCCTGCATGTTTGATCTATTTCTTTGTAGTGTTCCTTTATCCTACAGCATGACACTGGCTCTAGCTGTCTCTCTAGCATGGCCATTTTTTGTTTTTTCAGGTTATTGAAGAGTCCTTTTGCTGTCACTAATATTTTTATTCTGCATTGAGATACTAACATTAGGTAATCAATTACATATCATCTCTTTTTTTCTTTATAATTCCTTTCAAAGACACCCTACCCAGAAGCATCCTAAGTGTCTACCATTTTTGCAGCAATCAGGGAGCTCAGCATGTCTGTTTGCGTTACCCAGGGACAAGGGTATCTATTATTGTGCTATTTTTGGAATCATTAATACTGTTCTCTTGAGAGGGTTTTTTCCCATGCTGTTTGAGAGTTCAACATTGAAAATTGTTTTCCTTACATTGAACAAATACACCATAGCTATTCCTCAGTGAAGTTCCTCTATCATCTGTAAAAGTGTTGCAGTTTTGGGGAAACAGCATCAGAAATTTTCCTGGAAGGTAGATTTGCCTAATTTCTCCAAGATCTAGTTCATATTTCCCCCGTTATGTCTGATTAACATATTCTTCTACCTATAAGATTCAGTGTTTTGATTTCTAGTCTCTTAAGCAGATGCCACTGCTAGATGGGAATCTCACTGCACAGTCTTGAAGAACAGTTTGGTTCCACAACTTATATTTGAGTGTCATCAAGAAAAAATTGGGCAAACTGCTCTGAAATTGTCTTGCAAATTAATCTGTCTCACCATGAAACCTTTTGTGATTTTATTTCTCAGCTGTTCTGAGCAGAGCTGGTAAATCACACTAAAAAGCATATTACACATTTTGTGTTATGGCTTGTGAGCTTTCTTAACCAGGATTTAATAACTCAGATTCATTGCTCCTCAAACGCTCTGCCTGTCTGGCCTCACACCTTTTATAGGTTGTGCTTGTCCTTTAAAAAACGCACAGGGCAAGAAAAAGTCTTAACTAGCAGGCTTTTCTCTGCATTGCATCTCACTTCAGTTAAGTTTCCTGAAACAGCAGCAGCTTTTGACCTCTAAGACAACCAAATTAAATTACATTCAAATCTCAGAAAAATATGAAATAGATCATTAAAGTACACAGCAGCCTGAAACCCAGCTGTAACCTCCTAGACACTGGACCTAATTGTGACTGATGGAAATTCTACTTTTTTTTTGGTTGGAGATTCTTATGTAGTGTCTCCAGTATTATTTCCAGATTCCTACTCCACGTTTTGTTGAAAAGTTATAGCATATGAAAGGTTGAAAAAGTGCAGGGGAACATGCAGACCTGAATGGGGCAGGGGGTGGTGGTGTGTATAATAAAAGTAGAAAAAAAGGAAATTGGAAGATTTGGATGTTGGCACTGACAGGGTGAAGGCTGGGTTGTAAGGGCAAGGGCTGAAAAGAAAGGAAAGAGATGAGGCAGAAAGGATGTTCATGTTCAGTTGTTTGATTTTATTCTGGAAATAGTAAAGCATAGATACCGATTTTGGCATACTTTAAAATGTATCACTGTTGTCCCAAGGCAGAAGAAACTTCATGAAGTCGTCCAAAAAAGTGCTCCCAGGGAATGCAGATGGAGCAAGCAACACTAGTAATGCATTCATACAAAGCTGACAAATGTGGGTTCAAACCTGCAGTATTCAGTGACCTCAGTGTGTCTCTTTGAATTACCCAGTTACAACAAAGGGAGCCTCAAATCTCCTGGCTTTTATTAGACCCTTAACTTGTTGAATAGCATATTTCACTTCCTTTAGCTGAATTTCTGATATTGTGGCCTGAAACTCCTAATTTAAACCCAAATAGCTTCTTCCAGATAGTGCCTCTAGAGAGCAATGAATGATATGTAATAGAAAATAAAAGTGGCTGAGATCAGCCAGGGAAGACTGGAACCAGAACTTGAGCACCAGCTGTATGCAGAAAAAAAAATAAATAAATCAGAAGAATCTGGTAACCTTATTAATGAATGATGCCTGGAGGCTTTCTTCCTCCAGGGCTCTAAATCACAAACCTGCCTCCTGAGGAGCCCAACACAAGTCAGGTTGTGAACTTTACAAATTTAGAGTAAGTTTTCGTCTTTATCTTAATTTTAGATTAGTGCTCTGCAAGTTACTGCAATAAAACATGCTGCTTCAGTAAAGCATTTCTCTGAAATTAACAGGTGTATGTGATAATGTGCTAATGCTGCAGGCACCATGATGCATCAGCTCAAGATCTGGTCACATGACAAGGGTGATAAATTGAAATAGGGAGCTTCTAACTTGATGTAATGAATGTATTTTCACCACAAGAACATGGGAATGAGTTGCTAGGAGAGGCTGTGGAATTTCTGTCCTTGGAGGTTTTCAGATCCTTACCTGGACAAAGTTCTGAGCCATCTGGTCAAAATTCAGCTCTGCAGGAGGTTGTACTAGATGATCACCGTCTCTTTCCTTGCAAGATCTGAGGAGAATGAAATAGGAGCTGGGTTCAAAACAAACAAAAGGAGGAGAATCTTCATATGCAGTTCAGGTAAGATGAGCATTTGGAACACTTTGCTACTGGCTGTTTTGGATGATGGAAGTTATGTAGGCTCTAGTCTGGACAGGTTCACAGAAGAGACCCATTAGGAAACAACATGGAAACAACATCTTGCTCAAGAGCCTTCTGAGCTCACAGCTTCTGAAGGCAAGCACTAGATGTAGATACTGGAGTTAAGGGAATAAGTTGCATGTGACTGTCTATCTCTTGCACTCTT
>NW_010322613.1:44739-46052 GCF_000700745.2 Antrostomus carolinensis
ACGCCAGGCTAAATGGACATTTAGTTTGACCCAGTAGAGATGCTTTCAGGACCCAAAATCCACAACACAATAATGTTTATTAATTAAGTTATTATTCATTATAAGTGGAGAAGCCTGTCTTGTCACGGTGGTCTAGCGGCCAAAGCATGGTGGAGTTACAAGCTAACTTCAGTGAGTTCATGGAGCTGACAGAGCATGAAAGACTTGCTTCACAGCATCAAGGTAAATTAATCTCTCCAGAGCAAGAGTTTGTCTTACGTCTTCTGCACAGATCTAAACAGGCAGTGACACTAAGCAACTTGTATTTGATTTATTTGTAATTGCAAGAGAACTGACCTTACTACAGGTTCTGTGATATCTCGCATCTAATCACAATGTTACTGGAATGACTCAAAATTGTTAAGAGTTTTAAAGAAAAGCAGCACAGAAGTTTTAATTTTAGAGGTTTTAATCAAAATTCTTAGTGTAAAGGGCTCGAAGACACTCTCTCCTGCTTTTTAATTGTGGATAAACGAAAATTCTGTGAATTGTTGGATGATAACAATATTGAGGAAGAGTTTTTGATGGTGTAATATCAGGGAAATGAGTTTATAGAAGTTAGCAATAGTTCTGCAGGTGTAAGACTCTGCTAGACTTCCACAAAACCCCCACCAAACTCTTGATTTCAAGCCCACACTTTCTCACGTGCAACTGAAATCAAACCACTTTCCAACATTTAGCCTGTGACGTGTCCCACAGTCATGACTATTCTTGGTCTAGCATAGTGTCATCTTCTCCAACAGTGTCCAAAAAGGGAGCCCCACACAATGCCATCCTGATGTACCATACCTGCATGTTGTCTGAAACTCCTGTGAAATAGAGCAAAGTCCTCTCTCTTCCCCTTGCTGCTGCTTTTCTTGCCTCCTACTTTATTCTGATGATGTCTTTTGGTTATTTAGAAAAAGAAAAAGCAGTCATGCATTATTTTCCCTGTACCGCAGCACTCTCCCCTCTTACACCCTCCCTTCTGCATGGGTTCTCCCTCTCCCCCTCAGGCATGTCCTTGGTTGTCCTCTGTTTTTTGTTTTTGGTTTTGTTTTTTTTTTACACCAGCTCCCAGTCAAGCCCATCTACCCTTTCTCACCCCTCTTTGCAGCCTGTCTTTCCCCTATTTAACATTCCTATCCCAAGCTAGCAAGCATCCAGTTTCCTGGCTTTCTGATCCTTCTCTCTCGCCAATGTCAGAACAGCAAAAAACCCAGAGAGCCATGCCTGGCTCTACCACTGCTGCCCTTGTTGGAAGGAGCAGGTGCAGGTTTTCTCACCCTCACCCC
>NW_010322613.1:46097-46801 GCF_000700745.2 Antrostomus carolinensis
CAGGCTGGGACACCTCGGCGGGACCCATCATCGCTCGGCTGGCTGGCATAAAGGCCCAGAGGAACAAGCAGTGTAAGGGCTCTGCTGTCTGGCAGCCCAGCCCTGCCCTGTCCTGTCCCATCCACTCCCTTCCTAAACCATTTTCTCAAGTGGCTGCAGTTTTGCCCGAAGCACTTAACTCCATCCTCAGCTGTAGCTTCCCCACACACCAGCACTGGTAGAGATCTGAATGTCACCGGCCTGAGCTGGGAGGGAGTAACATGTAACTTAAATTCACCGAGCCGGCTCTCTCACGTTACCACTCCCTCCTTTTCTAGGTCATTGATGAATATAGAGATTGGCACAGGTCCCTTGTGATGCTGGTGACAGCTCCACTTTGTCAACTGCCTGTCCCTGGCTCTCTGCTGTCTTCTACCCTTGCAGCCATCGTCCCTCGTTCCTGAGGTTCGACGTCCCTCCAGCCTTTCTCTCCTCACCTTCCACCATCGGTGAGAGTGTGTCCCGGGACAGGTGGAAGCCAAGTGCAATCACACCTGCCCTCATCCTCCCTTTTGACACGTTCAGGACGGTCGCCAGGACCCCGAGACCGGAGCGGGAGGTTCACCCAGCCCCTTCCCCGAGGGTGGTCCAGGATGCGCACCTTCCCCGCCGGAGCCCGCAGCCGCTCCTGCCCGCGCGGTAGGGCTGCTCGTTTCCGAGGCGGC
>NW_010322614.1:0-12177 GCF_000700745.2 Antrostomus carolinensis
TATATATGATTTTCCTTTTTCCTTCACAACTTTATTGGGGGTGCTGAAGGGGTAGAGACTCAGCATGTTGTTTACATGACAAGTGGACTGAAATACATGGAGAGTGTGTTTCTTGGGGCAAGAGTACGAGGTTATTCTGCAGATTGTGTTAGCAGGCTGCAGAAGTTAAGTGCAAGCAGTACTGATGTTCATCCTGAAAAGATGTGATAGTGGGAAAGAGAACTCATTTATATGTCAAAATGTCTGGGAAAGACTCTGAGGTTTTCCTTCCAGCTGTTCTTGAGTGTACTGTAGTGATTCTTAATGCTTGATTTTTCTTAATAGATAGATTAGTTAGAGATTTCCTTGTATAGGTGGCTTTTAAGAGTAGAACTGGCTTCTAAAAAATAGAACTAAAGCTATACTCTATTTCAAACATCCTGTCCTAAAGCAGAAGCACTTTGCTGTTAAATTTGTTACACCTGTAATTTTTTCATAATTGAAGCTTAGGGACACAAGATGAAGTGGTGAGAATGTCCAGTACTTCTCATTTTTTGTTGGTTTTGATTCCCACCCTCCTCCTTCCTCACAGCTTTTGTATCTTAGTATGGTTTTTGTGCTTGACCTTATTACATGTGCTTTTCTGTTTCTGCTACGTAGTTTCTTTAGTTGTTCAAAAGTCTTCAGTATATGAAGCACTTTGATTTCAATTACTTCTCTACCATGGTTTCCTCTGTGACTCAAGCTCTTATTTCTCTAGTATAGCCGACTCATAGGACAAGTACATTGTATTTGTTAGGTTGCCACACTTTGTGGAGTGTATTACTGATACATGGGGAGCTGTATTAATAATAGTCAGATAATTTATTTGGCATAGAGTCTTCCAGAATGGGAAGACTTCCAGAATGGGACTTTCGCTCTGACTGAAATCTTTAACTGGGTATGAACTGCAGCAGTGTCTAAAAAACAGCATTAGCCTGGAATTTTGTAAATATAGTACCCCATGGTGAAATTCTACTCCCCTTTTTTTTAAGGGAGAGGAGCAGTAGGCATGCAAATACACTGCTTAATGGAGATATCAACAAATATTGAAGTTGAAATATAGTATTGTAGATACTTTAGATCTAGTTTCACCTATAGTAAAGGTAAAATATATGACTGCATAGTGGGGCGTGATAATTTTTCCCTACTTTCTGTGACAACACTTCCTCAAATACATAATTTTTGTTATTTTGTTCAAAAAGAACAAGAATTGACAAATGTTAGAGTTCTGACTGCTGATGTGCTTAGTAATTTTCCCAGTTCCACTCAGGAAGAGAGTAGCATTTTCTTTTCACAAAGAAAATCAACTATCTTTTTAAATTCACACTTAATACAAAGAATTTTAGTTCACCTTTCAGAAGATACCTATTGTAAGACTGGAAGTAAGGATGTCTAGAAATTAGCATGGGCCAGGTGAAGGAGGCTATTTAGCTTCTTCACAAGATGTCTTGGCACAGGCTGCAATAATCTTATCTGTCAGGGGTGTACATCTATGGTCACTCCCCTGCCCCCCCAAACCTTTATGGCAAATACCCAACCTGTTGGAAATTAAACTTAGTTCCAGGCATTGGCTTATTATTCAGAGTGAAGGAAAAAACTTGAGAAAGACGGTTCTTGTTGGCTGTTGGGGATGATCAGTCCAGATCCACTGTGGAGACTTGAACGCAGGTGTTGGGCTTACCAGAACAAGGAATAATTACCTGAAAGGGTAAAATAAGCTTTGCTTCTGGTCTGACAAAAAAGAGAACAATTCCTGCTACATGATGGAGAAGCGGCTCTGACTGCTTTTTATGGGGGGAGAAGGGGAGATTACTTTGGTACTTGGCTTCTTACAGTTACAGGAAAGCAAATGATGGATCGGGAGCTGGCCCAGGTTGGTCAGCACAGCATAGGTGAGGTTGACCCTCCACGAGGTGAAGTTGATAAGTTCAGTAATGTGCTGGTACTGCACTATTCATAGTACAACTGAGTTGACTTTGTCCTGTTACCTCAGGTGAACTTTTTGCTATTAGTTACTCCATGGGAAGAATAAGCAGCTTTAAAAGCAACAAAACCAATCTAAAACTGGAAGGAAATTAAATAATAGTGGTGCTGTGGGTGCTTCAGGAATAGAAGTGACTGGTGACATAAGCTTAGGTCCATTTAGGAACTGTCACTTAAGGACTGAGGGATTTATTTTTTTTTCCTGTGTGGCCCTTTGGGACCTAGTAAGGAAGCTTCTTTCTGTGTTTTGTTGGGTTTTTTTTCTTCTTTTTCTTATATCTATTTAAAAAAAAAAAAAAGCATAAGTTTTAGTAAGCTGGGAACAGATTTGCTTTGAGAATGCAAACTGGTATTTTGGAGCATGAAACTGGTTTTGGTCATGATGTACTTTCACTCAGTTGAATTAGCTCTCTGAAGAGTTTTTCATCTGCTAAGGCTACTTTGGAATTTGTGTTTCAGTGATGAAATGTTTCAAGATTGCAATCTGTAAGAAAAAACGACTTGAATTCAAATATATGATCACAAATTTTGTACTACATAATACTGATCCTTCAGCTTGGATACTCTTAAATGAATGAATGGTTGATTTTGATATACACTGTGATATCTTTATTATGTAAACAATGTTCTAACAATAAATGAAGATCATGGAGATGGAATTCTGGGGGGTTTCTCAGCTTTATAAAGAGAACAGAATTCAGGGAATAGTTATTTTGTGCATTGCTCAGGGAACCAGTTTAGAAGTTAGGTTACAATAATAGTAAATATTTTTCTCAGTAAAATTTATTGCATTTCCTCTCATTTTGTATTTGTAGTCTCTATAACTGTTCTTCCTCTGTGGAAATATATTTTACATGGTTGGACTTGTATTGTATTATTAAATTAACTTGATTTATGTTTCATAAATTTTTTTTATCTTGCTTGTAAAACTTGGTGTATGTTTGTTTTTTTCCAATAGGAATATATTGATGACACTTTCAGATTTGGAAAGATCGTCATTACTACATTCATTAAGGTGAGTGTCTTATGCTGTCCCCAAGAAAGTGATTTATAATATCAGTTCTTTCTTAGTGAGTCTGAACTGTTGTTTTTTTTTTAATTTTTCCTGCTTTGTGTGCTTCCTTTGAGCTGTAATGTCAGAATGCTGAAAAATAAAGAGATATTTAGGGCATTATATTTGTAAAGACTTTTTGTATGAATCATAAAGCACATGGAAATGATATGGCTTCTCTAAATATTTAGGAAACTGAAATGTAGTGTAGCATCCGGTATCAGGTGCTACATCTGCATTGGTTACTGTGCAGAAGTTTATTAATAAACTTCCAGTCTTTTAATTGCTCTTGCAGATGTTTTAAGAAATTTTAATCAGGAGGAAAATCCTGGGTCCCAGAAAACAAAGTAGCTAGTGTTACTCAGATAATCAGGATGATAGCTCAGGTGGAAGAAGAAAAACATTATGCCTCTAAGCTTTGATTTAGAAAGCAGGTCATAGCTTCCAACAGTAGGTTTTTTTTGGTCGGTTGTGCTCTACTTTCTAACAGATTGATACTATTCTAATCTCTGTTTGAAAAGTTCACGTGGTATCAGAGATACTGACTTACTTACGCATGTTTATGTTTGATGTGAGAAGCTCATGACAAAAAAAGCTTATTACAACTCGAGTGGGATGTGTGGCGGATTAAGAAAGCAGAATAGATGCTCAGAATTATGAAAGTATTTTGAAAATGAAGAAAAGTTGATGGTTATTGGAGTAAAAAAAAAAAGGAAACGGCTGAGAATTTAAAGGCGGATGGTGGAGGCATGTCATCTGTAATGCAAAGAAAACCTATCCTAGTGGTTTTGTTGTATGTGATCTGATAATGGGACAATATTGTCTCAAGACAGGAAAGGGAAGGATAGCAATTCTGGATAGAGCTGTAATATTGCAATACAGATGAAATTGTAACTGAGACTTGGAGGATTGATACTATAGTCTAAAGGATTGAAAAAAAACCAAGCAAAAACAAACCAAAACTTTGGTGAGAAAACATGATCTGAATATGTTCTAAAGCTGACAACATTCTCTTTTTCAGTGCTGCAGGTGTGACTTCAGTTATCTACGGAAGGTGAACTTGGTTGGGATCTGTAATACAGGTGTGTTCCCTAAAGCAGGTTGTTCATTCTTTTCTAATATTTGAAGTCTTATGCGCTTAGAATAGATATATCCCAGTATGGAAGGAAATGTCAGAAGTTCTATATTCTTTGTATACTAATCAAATTATAGACTTCCTTCTGTGGAAAAGACCTTCTTGAGTTGCTATACATGGATGAACTCTTTTAGTCCTTTGGGATTTGGGCATACTCAGTCACCTGTGCGTTTCTTCTAATAAATAATAGAAAAATCAGAAGATTAGATTTATCTGCCTCGAATTCTATTCAAACTGATAAAATGCTTGATTTGAGTGACTTGTATTTAGTTTCAGATGAAAATCTTTTTGGCGTAGATTTGTGTTAGGTTTCAGTTAAATTGCAGAAAGGCTTATAATGAGAATTTTAAGTAGTTTACAAGGACTGTTTTTTCCTTAATGTCTCCCTAAATGCATTAAGCAGATGAAGCCAAATTAAAATGGTACATGCTGCTGCTGCAAATATTCTCTTCAAACCTAGACTTTGTTAAACTTTTTTCCTTTTTTTATCTATGAAAATGTCATGATGGAGGACATCAAACTAGAGAAGTGCTATGTCATTTCATAAATAGTCAGGCGAGACCTTGTTGCTAATTTCTTGTAGATCTTGATTAGTGAAGGTAGAAACTTAACTCCATTAAGGAAATATAGATTACAGGGAGATGAATTAGTGTGAGGGAATTGAAAGAGCTGTCTTTAAACCAGGATTTAACTAGTGCTGAACGACGTTCCACGTTTTCAGTGTCCAAGATAAAAATTGCAAAATCTGCAAGTAGCTCCAGATACAGCAATTTCCAACACTTCCTGTAGTCAGAGATAGAGCTTAAAATTTAAATCCTGTTTTATCAATTTATGATAAAGATAGAGGCAAGATATTTAGAGAACCAATGTACACAGATTTGTATCATAATCTGAGATTTGTAAAACTCACATTGGCTTTGCGATGTTATGCAGAATGGAATGTTGTGAATAAATTCTTCTTGAAGTCAGGTCAACACAAATGTACTTTTAACAGTTGGTTCATGTGCAGCATTTTAAATTAAGGCACGTTAACATGGGCTGTCTTCCAAAATGATTAGCTTGGGATTTGAACACTGTTCCAGATTTTTGATCCAAGCTTTCCTTCTGCATACTCAAATGAAACCCTTAAAGTGATGTAATTGTTTGCCACACAAATGTTGATCTTCTGAACTTCTTATTTTTATTCTACCATTTCTTTGTGTTACATGGCAGTGGCAGGTACCGTCAGACTTAGTTTCTTAAATTTAATAGAAGAGCGTTCAGATTTTCTTTTACCTGCTGAAATTCCCCAGTGACTTTCTTGGGAAACTGTTTTTATTAGGAAGAATAATGGAAGTGTTGATGGACTCTGTTAATACAGACTTCTGAACGTAAGGAAATGCTGGCTTTTTTTTTTTTTTTTCTTCTTCTTTTTATTTTATTTTTTTTTAACTGTGAGGATGAGTAAGCACTGGAACAGATTGCCCAGGGAGGCTGTGGATTCTCCATCTTTGGAAGTATTCAAAAGTCGTCTAGAAGTAGTCCTGGGCAGCCTGCTCTAGGTGACTCTGCCTGAACAGGGAGTTGGACAAGATGATGTCCAGAGGTCCCTTTCGACCTCAACCATTCTGTGATTCAGTGAATTGAAATTCTGTAACTGCCTAGTAAACTCTTTAATGCTCATACCAAGCCTACAGATGTAGATGAGTTTAGATCAGGTGTTAAAATGGTATTCTAACCAAACTTCTCAAGCACTTGGAGCTCCTTTTGACTATACCGGGCATTTTGCTGTATTATCTACTGGAGAGGTTGGCCCTTCATTCTTAGTGGCTGTGTCAGCCCATGTAGACTACGTACATACTATGCATGTAGACAGTATGATACCATACTGATAGTGAATCGGAAGGGTTATTTTATCTAGTGTAGAAGATTCTGTTATTTTAAAACTCTAAGACCTTATTTTAGACCAGAAGTGTTTAAAATGCAAAATTGTATCTGATTCCTCTGCTGGATGACAATTTCATGTTTAACCAACATTTATCTGCGTAGGCATGGCAAAACTGTGAGCATCTCTCTGATATCTGTTTGAAGAGGACACTGTTGGGGGGCCCAGGTATTTCTTTTATATTTTATAGTTATAGAGGTGTCCGGACTCTATAATGGTCAAAGATTTCCAGTAGAAGAGGATGAGACAAGAATTAAATGCATGTGGGAGACTCTGGACCTAGGCTCTTCATGCTTTTGATGCTAGCTGTGAGGGAGCTTGATAAACACTTTTACCAACTTTTCATAGAAAAAACAGGTAAGAAACATGCATAATTGTTATGATTCATGTTAGTAGAAATATGCTTCCCCTTCCACTTCCCTAGAGCTTATGCAGAAAATGTTTTGTTCTGTGTTTATCTTAGAACTGTGCTTTCAGTCATACATATACTCATTAAGAACTATTTTTTCAGTCTAAACTGGGAGTTACCTTATTTGAAGCTAAGAAGTTTTTAGCCTAAAACCATACTTATTCTTAAATTCAGGTTTAAGTTGCTTCATGGAGGAAACAGTCTGGTTGGAAGTATCCTTCCTATGGATGCAGGGGCCCTGGCCTGGTGCTTATGCTGACCTCTTCCTGTATAGGTGCTGCTGTAAATGCAGGCTGGCACTTGGATGGCTCTAGACCAAGGCTATGTCTTGATCAGTGCCTCTGCTGTAAAGTGGCAGTTGTAAGCAGTGGTTAATTAGGATCACCTTTATAAAAGGTGTTCAGGGTTCTCTTGAACTGAAAGGTGAATCCTTATCAACAAATTGCGAAATGAATACTGTGAAATTCAGATTTTATGGAAGCACTTGTAATATTCTAGATATTGTTGGTAATTTTATTGAGTTATGTAGAAAGTTGACTTACACCTCATTCCTTTTTAAGAAAAAGAGCAAAACTTGTTCATGATGACATGCAGTGAGATGAGGAATCTATTAAAAAAGAAAGTTTATTCTTTTATTTAAAAAGTCTTGCAGGAAATTGTTAAGCATCTTTTGTTATTTTTTCTCATAGAGAAGTCTGAGAATACTGCCATCTTTTTATTTTTTTTTCCTTCCTAGAAAGTGTACTAGTGAAGGTGTTCTGTTAATTGTTCTGTCTATTACCAAAAAATATAGTGAAGCTCTTGGTGTTATTGCTAGTGAAGTTGTACAGTTAGACAAGTCACTTCTTTGATTATTGTTTGTTTTTCAACATTTTTTTCCTAATGTTTTGCTGCTACTAAGCATTTAATTATTGTCTAATTGCACAGAGAGAATGCATTCATTGTAGATGTTAATTTTCATTTTTCTCTAAAATTGCATGATATGGTTAAGCCCCTGCTAGTTATTTGTCAGATAAATGAGAACTTTTTACCATTTTGCAAAGCAATCACCCAGAAGTCATGTGGAAATTCTTCTTGTTGATAAGATCTTCAGTAAAATTGAATTCTGACCATTATGAATGTCTCCTATTAGTGAGCTCCTACTAGCTCCTGTTGGTGCTAGTACAGTTTAGAGTCCCCAAATATTCATTTGGGGAATATGCCAAAATGTATAGTCATAAACTGCGATGTACCTCTTGCTTTATTTGGGAATATTGCTAAGTCATGCTAGTTGCAAATTCAGACTCAAATCTTCAGATGTTCTCCTCTTATTCAATTTTTGAATTGGATAATTTTGACCCTGGATTTTAGTTTTTCATTCCTTAAATGCCAGTACAAGACACAATATTTTTGTGTGAAAAGAAATCTGGAAAAATATGTTCTCTGAATGTAACCAGATCTCTGCTGAAACAATTTTTTTTATTATTATTTTTTTTTTTTTTTTTAGTTTAAATGCAATAGTTTAAAAATAAATTTGTATCCTTGGTGTTCTACAGTCCTTCTTAAAAGGGTTTTTCCAAAGCATAAAACCACTTTTTTCTTCAAGCATTCCATATTTTGGTGTATTTTTCTGGGGACAGTAAAGTTCTGGCTGTTTCTATTGTCTTACTGCAGGATAAAGGAGCTGCTGTAGCTAATGAATAACCAGAAGACATTTTCTGCACATTTAACCTGGCATATTATTGCCTACATTTATCCTTACTGCTCAGTGGAATTATGTTGCCTTTTTCATACAGTGCATTGTGATCTTAGTTCTAGTCTTTTCCAGAGTGACTTTGGGAGGCTTGCTCTGTCTAGAAGAGTAGAATGTGTTTTGTGAACCAGTTGCCTTAAAATCAAGCTTAACTGGTGCAAATTTAAGATTAAAAAGAAGTTTTTATTTCCAGGGTCAAAATAGCCAGCCTCCCTTAAAAGTTTAAAGCAGAAAATAAAGGAAAAATTGGCTTAATGTACTTAGATCAAACCTAAAAGAGCTCTTCCTCTGTTTCCACATGGCTGTCTGCACTTGCTTACTCAACTTGGTATGAGATGCAGTTGCCTTCCTCAAACTGCAGTAACAGGAGAGAACCTCAGACTGGGAAAGCATGCTAGCTTTTACCTTTTCATTCTTGTTTGGTTATTGACTGGAAATTTATCCAAGCATGTAAGTGGGATGAATATGTGCCATTTATTATGGCATTTTGACTGAGATTAGTTTAAACATTAATTAATCTCTCTGGGATGACTGACCTTCTATGCTCCTCAAATGTTTGCATGGTGCTTGTGTATGCATGCAGATGTTCCACTTAAGGTCTTCCTCTGCCTCAGAGCCTAGCCAGATGCATCAATTCTTATCTAAAATTACAGACACAGAACATAGTGTAGAGTATTTGCCAGTCTGTTCTTTTTTCACATTTATTCCAATCTCTTCTTAGAAAAGTCTTTCAAAACTTATGGCATATATTAACATTGGTACTTTGGGGGATCTTGGCTTTTGTATTTATTATACAAGCCCTTCCTTCTTTCCCCAGAAGCTCTTGGAAGTCTATCACAATGTTTTTCTTGTTCCTTCCTATTTATTCTTCTTGTATTCCTTACTCTGGTATGTGCCTCTGTCACTGAGGTTTTGAGATTTTGAAACAAGAAATTTTGTGCAAGACTGACTTTCTATGACATTAATTTTCCAGTCTTGCCTAAGAACTTGATTCCACCTCAAGGAGTTGAGCCAATTCTTCTCAAAAGATACCTTTAAAAAGGTCAAACTTGTGTCTTCTCCATTACTAGGATACTCATTTTTGTTTCAGGCACCATTGTCCTTGGACTCCAAATTGTAGTCACGCTAATGTAGTTATGTAGGAACTACACAGTTACTTACTGTGGGCAAAGCCTGCAGAAGCTCCATAATGTTAGAGAGAGAAGTAACACAGTTTAAGCATTTCCTAACACAAGATTCTGCCAGGTATCAAGAGGAAGAAAAATTCACATGTTCTCTCCTATAGGGCAATACCTTTTTATTTACTGTTGGTGATTATATTAATTTGAACTCATTGCTTAGGATAATAATAATAATTTAAAAACCCCTGAAATCTTGACTGTCATTGAATCATGCAATTCTTATTCAAGGAGCTGCAGGAAATTCCTCAAAACTTATTGGACAGCTTATATATATTTTTGGGGAACTATTATTTTCCACCTAATGAAGCACTACTGAACTTTCCTGCAAATACTTGTTAGAAACTAGCCTAGGTGTCAGGGAAAGAAAAGAGGAGATGAGGCAATAGATTATATTTGGAGGTGGAAAAAATTACTCATCAGTGGTTTAACAGCTCAGAATTTCAAACTGTAAGACTCTATGTGCTAACCATGGCACAATTTAATTGACTCTTAAACTTCCAAAGATTACAGAAAAGACTTTGGGGAAATAATTTTCCAAGGAAAGGTTGTTCCAAAAAAAATTTGAAGACAACTCTTGAGGCTGAAAATCTGTGGCATATATAATATTTTTTGGTGTCATAATTCAGGAAAAAAGGTTTCTCATGCAGACTGAAATACAAAATGTTTGCATTCAGAGTAGGAAACCTCTGATACAATCACTGTTATTCCCATAAATAGCACAACTTTCCTGATACAGGCATTGCTGTGATATTGGGATAATTATTTTTAGAGAATTTAGGGCTACGCTAAGAGTCTGTCTTCTGGCAGTTCATGATTATGAACCTATCAATAGTGATTTATATAGTTTTCTTTAAGGGATTTAAGTATAATATCCCAAAGTTGGGGAGTTTTTTTGAGAGCTTTTTTCACCTACCTCTGAAGTAATCATGTAGCATCATTTACTAGCAGATAGTGTTTTGGTTATGGCAATACGTTTTTCTCTTGTATCTAAAGCTCTTTCTAAGTAGCATTTGGTCAGAAAAACAGGGGAAAACCCCTACCTTGGGCACAGAACATAGAATGAAGAATGTTCAATCTCACCTTAAATTCCTACATATCAGACTCCTTTTCAGGTGATGCTATGGCTGTCTCTTTTCCAAAAGCTCGATTTTAATCACAGTGAGATTAATTTGTGTAATTTTGATGTACATAAGGCATTTGTTTGAGGTGGACAAAATGCTGTAGATGATCTCCAAAGTTACCTTTAACCTTCACAGAGAAGGTAAAAGGCCATCCCATTGCTAGTAGTTTGCAGAAGTACCTTTACTCACTGAATCCTCTATAGAACTTTACAACCTCAGTGCTCCCTGAGAAATAATAGTAGAGATGACACATAAGAAACAGCTTCTTGAGAGTAGGTTCAGTTATTTAACCAGATAGATGCTCTTATTTCTGCAGTACTTGAAGCAGTGGTAAGAGCATTTCCTGGGTGAGAATGGATTAACACATTTATAAAACACTCCTTACCTTTACAGTAACAGGAAGTTTGTCTCGTGCTGTCCGTATAGGTATTCCCAGTGTCACCTTCTGTATTCACTCTCCTGAGCCCTTCAATGTTTTCAGTCGTTCTCAGACAAAATGAGTTGTGGCTAGCCCTGCATTGCTAAGCAGGGGTTGTGATACAGCAGGTAGTAGCATGTGTACCACTAACCAGTCAGGCTCATTAGGAGCATGTGTGGTGAGAGTGGACTGTATACAGAACTTCGTTAAAATGTCTAGCTAAGTCAGGCAAGTGCAAGTGTGAACTCTATCTACCAAAGAGATTAAATCAGAGGTGAAGTGCCTGATCTAGTTAATCATTGGACACTAGAGTATGTGCCATTGTGAAGTAATACTAGAGTTTCATCTAAAAGTAAATATTCTTTTATTGCATGCACCAGTTATGTAATTTCTAAGACAGAAATGGCTTACTTAGTCCAGAAAAAACTCCTAGAGCTACTAAAGTGTAATTTACTGCCTGTCTACTGCTGTTAAATACCACAGCATAACAGGATGTCTATTTAGTCTGCAAGTGAATACATGCAGAAGTGAAATGTTGGTATATTTTACTCTACCCAAAGAGGTTTTTTTTATTATTACCTATAATGAAGTACTAGTGAATAATCTTGCAAAGAAAAAAAAAAAAATGTTTGTTTATATTTGCATACCATTTCTGATAGCTTAAATTAATGTCCTTAAACTACACTTCCTCTTTCAAATGAAAACAGATATCTTGCATATTACTTTGGCCAAACGAAGAGACGAGTAGTGTTTTCTTCTGAAAAACTCAAAATAAATGTAAAATGTCTGGAAAAACAGCAATTAGGAGGGTAAGAAAATAGTTTTAGTGTTTTTTTGGGGGAGGGGAGTTAAATCACAGTGTGTTTTAAATTAATATTAAGTTAATGTTTTCTGTTACAGGCTTTCTAAAAAAAATTATATGTATATATATATATATATATATGTGTGTGTGTGTGTGTGTTTAAAAGGAAGCTGCTGCAGTTAATATTAGCAAAACTTAGTTGCAGGTTTTTTTTCATTGTTAACCATGAATATCACTTTTGATTTCATCAGTCAGTGAGAATTCCAGTTTGTCAGCAAAGACAAACAAGAAAATAATATTTTCCTTCCTTCCTTCCCTCCCTCCTCAGATTTCTGGGTTTATACTTCCAAATAGAATTTGTACAGAAAGAAAACTCTGAATATGGCTTTTTTTTCTCTTT
>NW_010322614.1:12192-24584 GCF_000700745.2 Antrostomus carolinensis
GAGTGTCCCATGGGCTCTATCAAGTTAAGAGGGTTCTACTCTAGCACTGAGGAGCAGAACCCTGAGCAGGAACTTGGCATCAGTGAAAACATTTCTTCGTCTTTTTCTTTAAAAGAGCACCAGAAAATGAGTGATTATTCTGGACTTGCAAATAACCATAGCCAGATGATTGCTGAAGATTCAGAAATTCAGACGAAGCCTGAACGCTCTCATGAAGTTCTTCAGGAAGATATTGAAATGAGCAGCGGATCCAGTGGAAATGACTTCAGTGGAAATGACACAAATGAAAACTACTCGAGTGGGCATGATTCTCATGGCCATGAATCTGATGAAAATGGGAAAGATTCAGCAATGCTCATGGAATCTTCAGACTGTCATAAAAGGTAGTAGCTAACATTAAATAAATTTAACTTTCAGTTTTGTCACTGAAGGCTTTTTCCATTTGAACCTAATTTCTGAATAATAACTACATTATAAAGTGTTACTGTAAACCAACTTCTATAATTGTACATCAAAAAGTGTCTGTCTGGTTTTGTGTAAGGATGCAACTGTGCTATTTTAATCTTGTAAATGACTGTTTAGTGTACAGAGCAAAGCTACAGTAAGGAGAACCTTCTTAGACAAGTGTGTAACAGCTATAGTTTCAATTTGTTGTACCAGGCAGGAGCTTTTAAATTTTGTGGGTTTTGGTTTTGTTTTGTTTGGTTGTTTTTTTTCACCCTAGATAGCCAGTCATTAATAGGAAAATATAAAGCTAAAATGAACTTGAAGTTTGGTTTTAAGTTTAATATTATTAATCTCTTTCTATCTTTTCTTATTCTAGTTCAAGCTCAAATGCTTTTAGTCTGATGATTGCAAACTCTGAACACAATCAGTCTAGCAGTGGATGCAGGTAAATTAATGTGCATATATTTTTGGTAATTTGCATGTATGTAATTCTAAATGCTGAAAACTAGTGGTGTTTTTTATTTTGTTTTGGCTAAACCTAGGGGAGTACACAAGAAATCCTATCTCTGATTCTCTTTCTATCCATAATTGTTAGCATGTCCTATTAGCCACTTGGTTGAATCAGAGCTTTTTATTGCTGTTCCATGCAAGTTGTGCAATAACCTTTCAAGTCATCTTACTTTGTTTTGATTTGGTAGCTTAACTCTGTAATTTTTTTAGTGTGGTTCACTTTGAATATTGCTTCAACTCTAGAGGATTGTTTGGGGGTTTTTTTTAAGCTTTTCTTTAAATTTCTTGCTCTTCAGAATTTAGTCTGAAGCCCTTGCCTGGGGACAGCCTAGTAGCGTTTTAACATCAGAATTCACCCCTTAAATTGGATGTATTCTGATATCCAGCAGCCATATCATCTGCCTCTCCTGTGTTCCATTTGCCAGGATTCAAGCTTCAAGTCTGTAAGCATAAGCCAACATCAGCTGCAGGAATCCCTCTGTATGAACTCTACTTCTAACCCTGGTAGCCTTGAGAAAACCAGTGGCATTAATGGCTCAAATCTGGACACTTCAAAGTGCCCTGCTGTACTTGTTCAGTTTTTAAAGTCCGTTTTTTTGGATCAGGAGACCAGAACCTGATCCTGAGCAGATCAAGGATATCTAGCTATAGCATACTGATGATACTTGTACCTACCTGCAAGTGTTTTCTGCCTGAAGCACTTCCTAGAGAAGTGGTAAATTGAAATTATCCCTTTACTCCATTTGGTACTTGATGAATGTATTTTCTGTGCCTGCCTTGCAGGCACCTGGAGATCTTGTTCCATGCTATATTTTCAACTGGAAATTGTGTTCTGGTTTTCATGTTCCTTAGTATGAAAGACAGAGTGAAGCAAAGGCATTTCTTAATCTTCCTTTCTCATTGATTCCACTTCCTTCACCCAAGATTTTTGGGGGTTACTTATTACAGTTTTTCTGGTACCTATTTGTTTTATATTTCATTAATACCTCTCTGCTCAGAAAAAAATAGGAATCCAGATGGTACTGTGTTTTCCTCAGCTGTCAGGTACAGTGCTAGAGGGCTACAGAGCAGAATCTGATCATCTTTTGGGAATGGGAGACTGAGGATGTCTGGAGAATGATCTTTAAAGAGAAGACTAAAATAGACTGATAAGCTATAGGTTTAATCTTCAATTTGGAGACTGCTGGGCTTTGGATTGACACCAATCAACTACTTAATTTAGTATCTGTAGGTACCTTTCCAGTTACTGTCCACATCAAGCAAAATGGAAAGCTCCTGTCTTTATTTAAGTTGCTTATTCTGTCCTCTGCAAGTCATACCTTCCCCGTGGCTGGCTGCTGTGCCTGATGCTACTGATCTTTGGCAAAACTTTTTTGAGTTGTGTAACTTATTTTCCAAGGAGGCCCATCTTCAAATATAGATTTGCTGCTGCTATAGGCTAATTTGGAAAGGTTTCTTTCCTTGCAAAAGAGTCTGACCTCTCTCAGGAAGCGTACTCAGAGAGTACAAAAACAGCAGTACGCTCAGTTATTTCATAATCTTTTCAGTCTCTCTTCTTCCCTACTTCCAGCCTAGAGGAGCCTTCTATTAATAAGGCCCTGGTTGATTGCATCAGTCCACACTGTTAAGCCACATTGTAGATGTGATTTTAATATACAGCATGAACATAATGTTTCCCAAGGGAGTACTATACTCTTTTGTCTTATCCCTTGCCATTGTTTGTCAGTACAAAATGACCACTGATTAAGTGAATGTTATGTTTCTCAAAGTACTTTCCTGTAAGCAGGAACAATGTGTATTCTCTAGCACAAGCCAGCTTTGTTACTTTCAAAGCATTATTGGTGAAATACACCCAACACCTGTCAGATGATTGATCTACCTGAAGAACTTTTCAAACTTCCTCAAAAATGTTCAGAAATCCTCTTGAAAATTACCTCGAAGCTGAAACCACTTTATTGAACACTTCAGACAGGGCAGTGCAGTTGCCAGGACTATTGTTTCTACAGTGGTTCTTAGGGTAGCTTCTTAGAGACTACCAGCCATGACAATCGAGTGATAAGAGAAGACCTTCCTTTTGATGGGGAAGAATTTCTTTTCAGGAAGGTTCAAGAAAAACTCTAGAATCTTCTTGTTACGACTGATTAGTTTTTAAAATCTACTCCAATGAGAAAGGCAAGGTAATTTTTCATTTTAACTACTTCCTACCCACCTGCCACAATCTCTGTCATCCTCCCCCCTCCTTCCCTTAGCTCCTTTTCTCTTCCGTTTTCATTTTGTCAGCACCTCTTAATAATGGGGAGAGATATCAGGAACTGCAAAGGAAGGCAATAATTTTCTGATGTTGGCACTGGTAATCTCTGTAGTTTGACCTTCTACACTGAGACAGCACTTCTGAACATGCACTTGAGGAATGTGAATACAATTTCTGTCTCCAGCCTTCTCTGATCTTAATCCTACCTACTTAGTCAAGTTTCCTTATCTTATTTAATATATTGCCATGCTTAACTGGAATACGTTGTTCCAAGGATTTCTCAGTTTGTTTTGTTAACTTGATGCTCTCCTACTGCCATTCCCTTTTCAGGGACCTTTCTTATGAGAACCTGCTCGAACAGGAGGTGAAGACTTGAGTGGACCTCCTGCTTCTCTCCTTTGAAGTCCATGAACATTTCTATGAGTTTGAATTTGAAAGGAACTAAGGAAAATACCACTAAAAAGGGAGGAGGGAGACTGTGGCAAAAAAAAAAAAGTTCTCTGGTGTTTGGGTATATGCACATATGCACGTACAGAGTACATTTTACAATAAGACTTCAGGTGGTGGTAAATCTTTCATTTTAAATGATTCTAGCTAATTTAAGAATTATTGTAGGTACTGAATGTTGATACTAAGTACTGGAAAAGTTAATGTAGCTAGCTGTACAAATTTAGGTACGTTACAAGTGTCAGAGTATATTTGGGCTTCTATGAGGATGGTGTGTCACTTCAAGCATTCAAGTGACATTTTATTTTTTGTCTCTAATCTTGCAGTAGTGAGCAGTCCACTAAAGCCAAAACACAAAAGGAATTGCTGAAAACATTACAAGAGCTGAAAGCTCACCTTCCTTCTGAAAAGAGAATTAAAGGCAAATCTAGTGTCCTAACGACGTTGAAATACGCCCTTAAAAGCATTAAACAAGTTAAAGGTAATCAAGTATGATACTACCTAGATAATGCCACCCTGGATAAAATGAAACATTTAAAATAAGAATTTAAATGTGGTTCTGTGAAAAGCTAAGTTTATGATGTTTGAAAAGCACTCTAAAGAGATGTTTTCATGGTGTTCCCATTTGTTGGTTCTGTTAACTTGGGTTCTTTTGAGAGGTAAAGCAGCTCTCTAGATGCCTGATATTTTACTGATATTTTGTTTAGTTAGAAAATTAATTTGAAAACGCTTTACAATTTCATACTATTTGAGCTGTCAAACAGACCAACATATATGATCACACTTATGCGTATATTAAAATGGGTAAATTTATTTGGATTACTGATGAGGAAGCTCTACTGAGGAAAGACTAATTTGGAGTAGTACCTAGATTTCCCAACTGCTCATTCTGTGCTTATGCCAAAAAAGATTTTGGTGATTTAGTACTTCCAAGCTGGATGCTTATTGATGAGATTTAAAATTCTGAATAAGTCGTTTAATGTTCTCATGTAGCCAATGAGGAGTATTACCAATTGTTGATGATCAATGAATCCCAGCCTGCTGGACTCAATGTGTCATCATACACAGTGGAAGAAGTTGAGACTATAACCTCAGAATACATCATGAAAAACGCAGTGAGTATGGTGACCTAAGCCTACAGTGTGTATTGAAAATGTTTTCTAGAACTGGAATTCTCAGGCATGCCTTCTTTTTACAAGGTAAGAGTTGATAGTTAGGCTAATAAGCTGAAGAAGCTGGCTTTTGCCTTCCATGAGATGTTGAGTAGAAACTCTCAGCCTTCAGACCTTTGTCAATAGCACCTTGATCTAAGCTTTTTTTATGGCAGTTAAGTGGGAGATAAGTAGTCTAAACTCCTTGATCCTATGAATCATGCTCATGCTTAAAGATGATGGTATAACATATCTCAACATCCATGTCATATATTACACTGTGAGACATCATTAGTTTTCATCTTAGAACACTTGCTAAAATTGGAGAGTAACTCTTTCCAAATTTTAGTCAAAGCATGCAGGATTCTTTCATCTTATTCTTATCAGTAGGAGTTATTTGATGTTTCACCAGTTCTTTGTGTTAGTGTGACTGAAAAGGGATGAAAGTGTTGGAATTGCTGTGTGTTGTGCCCTCTTGTGTGGTATTTGTCTAGTCTTTGCAGCTGGTAGAGGCTTACTGTGATATCCAATGATACTGTGTCTTCTCATCTAGATAAGAACAGCTATGTCAATCAGTGTAGTTCTTAGCAGTAAAATGATAGTCTGATTTTTTTTTTTTTTTACGTTATTATTTATTTTCCACATTCCCAGTGTTTTAGGGATATATTATGGAATCTTCAAAAAAACAATTGCATCTAAACTTATTAGACTACCTTCCACTATTTTTTTTTTTTTCCTGAAGCCTCTGCCTGAATGTATGATGTTCTGAAATCAGTAAAATAATAGCATGATGGGTGATGTTATCTAGTTTGAAGTAGGTGGGTTTTGTTGTATCTATGAATAATAGAGGTTTCCCACAAGCTAAAATAAAAAGGAAGTCTGGAGTACAACTGAGAACTTCAGCCAAATATTATAAACATTGTTCATTTGATCGGAAGCATCTGAGTTTGTGAAACCAGTGTTCTGACGACAGCTCTTAAGTTTGTATACAGTGTTAGCAACAGCGCACAGAAGTTTATGATGCAGGAAGCTCTTCCATGTCAAGAAGAAGAACAACGTGAAACGATACAAGTGGAGTGTGTATATGGTTGTGTGGGACTTTTTTTTTTTTTTTTTTTTTTTCTTCTTCCCCCCAACCTGTCTACTCATTATTTTACCAAGTGGTTTCGAGCACTTTTTTTCATTTTGCAGTGGATGGACAAGCTAACATAAACAGCCTTTCACAAAACAGTTGAGTTTCAGAAATGCAAAGTATGCCTGTAACAAACACAAGGAAAATCTGCAGTTCTATATCTGGAACCTCTTTAATTCTTAATTCATGAATTAATTCTGCATCACAAAATTTTAGGCAATGATATTTAGGGTTTTTAACCCGGTAAGATGCCAGTGTATTATTCTTATTGCATAGTTCAGAAAGTGTACTGTCTGTGTCTACTTCATAAGCAGATTAATTTTATTTTACTGCTCCCTAAACTTTAACACTATTTCCTTAATTTTTATTTTGAACTTATTAATGCTTTTATATCTTAAATGTGTTTTCTAATAAATACATACGGCATTGAAGAATGTTTTAAACTGTCTAAATAATTTGAGATTTTTGGTTTTAGGATATGTTTGCGGTAGCTGTTTCTTTGATTTCTGGGAAAATTTTGTACATCTCTGATCAAGCTGCTTCTATTCTCCGCTGTAAGAGAAGTTATTTTAAAAATGCCAAATTTGTGGAGTTCTTGGCACCTCAGGATGTCAGTGTGTTCTATACTTCTACTACCCCATACAGATTACCATCATGGAATATTTGCAATAGAGCTGGTAAGTGTTCTCAACAGCAGTTACTTCTCTAACCTTCTTTCAGTCATGCAAATGCAAATCCTTGAACTGTTTTTTAATATTCTTCCATCCTTTTCCATGACTTTTTGAGGGTATAACACAGATGCATTATTAGAACATCTGTGAACAATACTAGATGTATAACACACTTTTATAAATCAGCAAGACTTGTCTGTTAGCCAAAAGTCTTCTGAATATCATTATTTATTGGTTCTCATGCCCCTTTCATCCAAAGAAGTGAAATGAAATGAGAAATGAAAGAGATAAATGAAAACCAAGTAGGTATTTATCCTGAATAGTGGGTTTACTTTCTACTTTTACTAGCAATCAAGTGACCACAGTTTTTCTTCAAAATTTATTTTCTTCATATATAAGGGGGACAATTTTCTGCCTCCTTCCTTCTAAAATGATTATGATTTGAATACTGGACACCTTGATTACAGTGTAGAAAGATGAACTTCAGCTACCATCACTGTGCATTCACCAAGTATAATCATATCTCTCTTCTTTTAGCTGTAGAAAAATGATGTTAGGCATTCTGATGGTGAAGGATGAGATGTCTTGGGGTGCTTGATATTTGTTTGTGAGAGGATTGTTTTACTGGTGTAGCTACAGCTGTTAGAAATTGAGAAATAGCTACCAACTATTTTGACTAAACATTTGAAATTCAAGGTCTACTCTAAATGTTTGAAACTTCAATCCATTGTATACCAAGTCTATTAAGTCAGAGTGTGAACCATATTTATTTTGAAAAAACAATTGGCAATAAATATATACTAAGTAATGCATACATAAAGCAGGTTTGAAGGGATGTTGTGAGGTCTGTATTCCAACCTCTGTCTCAAAACAGGGTCAGTGGTGAATTCTGAACATAGAATTCTGTTCTGTGTTCAAAAAAGCAGTAAGTGGAACTATGCACACTATCCCATATGTCAGCTGTCATAGAATATAATATCCAAAAGTATTGTGTGCTGAGGCCTTGACCAGAGATTGCCTTGAAAATCAGTCTTTGGCTGCTCTGGAAAAGGAAGGAAATAGGCTTAAAAGGTGAGAAGAAGCCTTCATGAAAAATGCTCTTTCTTTTGGAGACAGGAGGGAGATAAGCTGATTTGATGATCTAGCTGCCCTGGTGCCTTTATAGAATAAGGTCAAATTTTGGGGTTCCAGATAATCAAACATTTTTGGTCAACACTATGAAATACAGTGGAAAAGCTAATAAGAGTAAACAGCTCAAACTGGAGAACTGTTTAGATATGTTTTTGGCAAAAGGGTTAATAAACAAGCAGCTGTGATTCACAGGCCAGCCTCAGAATCTGAGTGGTATTCAGATTTAGTTGCTTACGAAGTACATTGTTCAGCAAATATATATAGGGACTTAGGGAACATAAATTTTTTTAAAGAATTCAACCTTTACTACTACTTAAGGAAAAATTATTGTTTTAAATATCATAATCTCTTAGTAACTTGTAACTTTTATGAAATATGGTTAATATTTCTAGAGTCTTCCACCCAGGATTGCATGGAAGAGAAATCTTTTTTCTGTCGCATCAGGTAAGACAACAATATTATAAAGCTTAGTGTTGTATTCTGAAACCATGCATTACAAAAGTATTTGACTTTTTTAAAGAACCATATGATACATAAGTTTCTGACTTTTCCATAATGTGAACATAAGGCAAAACATATGCATGTCCTCTAGCTGATTAACTCCTAGAAGTTACAGAGAAAGCTGCAAAATTATTTTGGAGAGTTGCATTTTAGAAGTTAATCAGTGTGAATATTGACCTTCACACCATAAAGGAAACTGATATGGTTTTCTCCTACTGCTATGGAAACTCTTCAGTTCATGTTAATTGTGGATCCTATTACTTAATCACTTCTGGAGTAAATAAATACTTATCATTAAGGTACAGTTAAATTTTAAATAAATTAGAGGCAACGCAGCACTCCAGAGCGTTGGATTGGGTGTACTATAAAAGTACTGTGGGTGTTGTGGCAGACTTTTTTGGTCCAATTAACATAGGCTCCAAAAGCTTTACTTTTATAAAACTTTGCTGTTATAAACTTATTACAACTGGTTTTGGGGGGGGGGGTTTTACCACTGTGTAAATGTTTGTTATTTTTATTATTGTGCTTTGGATTTGTATTAAGTAAACAACTGTTACTGTAAGTAAGAATTTCTGAATCTTTTTTTTGTTTGTTTTCTTTCTTTTTTTTTCTTTTCAAATTGGGATAAGTATTGAGTAAAAGGAGGACTTTATGTTGAGGAAGGGATATAGCAATTTTCATAAAATACAACTATAAACTGATCCCTCTGAAGGGTATTACGTCATAGGAGCTATGATGCAGTCCCTGTGTCTTGAGTAAATTACAATACATAAATTAAAAATGTATTTAGCATAAGATGAATCTGTTGAAATAATTAACTCTGTTTAATTATTAGTGCAGGAAAGGAGCGTGAAAATGAGATTTGCTATCACCCATTTCGGATGACTCCTTACCTTATCAAAGTGCAAGATCCAGAAATAGCAGAGGACCAGCTTTGCTGTGTATTGCTTGCAGAAAAAGTACATTCTGGTTATGAAGGTAATTCTTTGAATGCACAAAGACTAGTTTGGTTTCCTGAAAGTAAGAACTGTTCTATGTTCTGCTACAGGAATTTCTATGCAAAGTAGCACAATTGAATTTCAGCCTAAGCAGGCCAGTTATATGAATTGCTGTCAGTGATCTCAAGTTTTACTTACGTGAAAGTGAAAGATAATTGGTTCTGTTCTCTGCCCTTGCTGAGAGGCTGTGAGCTAGCAAGCTGCTTTCCTATGTGCTCTTAGACAGACTTTTAGACTTTAGTCAGGATTTAATAGAAACATGTAGCTTGAAGTATTCTACGTATACAAAAAAATTCTACTTGTTAATCTGCTTTTATTTTTCTCTCAGCACCCAGAATTCCTCCTGACAAAAGAATTTTTACAACTACACACACACCGACTTGTTTGTTCCAGGATGTAGATGAAAGGTAACTTAAAAAAAATATTATTTTTCAATTTACTGATAAGCAAGCTATCTTTACAGGTAGTTATAGGATTTAACTAAGATGTCTATGTGAGGTTAAAAAAAAATCATGTGACTACTGAAGAGTGTTTAACCCAAGAAAAGTTTATCCCTCAGTTTTCACTAAGCACAAAAACACTGGTATTTAAGTGGAAAACTGTTTGCTAATGGTTTGTTCTTCTCTTTTCTTTCCATCCGGGGCAAACTTGGACATAAAGTCGATTAATGAAACCCATGGTCAGGAAAATTCTTATACTAACAGTCATTACCTGTATGAAATTTTTAGTTCCGTGTGTTAGGGTTTTTTTTAAGTTTGATCCAATTAATAACAAACAATGTGCTGATGTCACTTTCTGCTGGCCCAGATACAACTAGAGGTTTGTCTTTTAAATGCAACACTAGTGCTTAAAAAAAAAACCAACAAAAAACCCCTGTGTTCTCAGTTCAAACTTGTCTTCATAGTTCTTGCTGCTAATTTTACTGACTGAAGACTTCACATTGCTTTGACAATCATAGAAGCTGATTAGAGTAAGTATTCACATTTCAGAGTAGAACCAAATATGCTGCCTGTGATCTTAAGCGTACACAGAGTCTCAGAAATTAAGGTATAAGCCAAACTTTCTTTTAGTCTTCTGAATTGCTTTTGCCTGGAACCTTTCAAAGGATGTTTAGGTGATGGAAACATGAGATCTATGAAAAGAATGGAAGATACTCTCTCAGAGTTTGGAGTGTACTTGGCTGAGGAGGAGATGATACTCAACAAGTTTTTAAGGACAGGGATGCACTTTGGAATATCATAGTATTTTGAAGACTTGACTTGACAAGAGAATTCACTTCTTCCTGAGTTGAAAACAAAGGCTTCATTTTCATTTTCTTTCTCTCCCTCTTCCCGTGTTTTACTTAGTATTTTCTTCATTATGGTTTCTGAGGTGCTATAAGTGGGATTTTATTTTGGGGTTTTTTTTCTCCTTAGTGAAAAGTAAGTTGGCTACAATAGTACCATCTGACTTCTGAGATTTTTCCCTCCTCTTGTATTTAAACATTCTAAGAATATTAAATTTTTTTTTTGTAGGTCTAGATGGGGAGGATGTCTGCAGAGTAGCAGTGTAATGGGCAATTTTTTATTTCTGTGGTATCTTTTGGGTGGGAATCTTGTTTCTGAAGAAATATGCTGTTCTTGGCAAAATTTTTAACTGCAGCAGAAGAGCGAGGCATTGGGGGAAAGGAGATTACTGGGGAGTTTAGCTAAGCTGGAGTCAATTACTGTTTGACTTTTGAGACAATTCATCTGCAGAGAGATCAGGCACATCAGTATTACTGCAGCATGCATGTTTCTTATCAAACAAGAATTGCAAAAGGTATCTATTAGAGATTACTATAGAAGACAACAATGGCTAGTCAGCAAGGATAAGTTTGGACTTTAAGGTACAGCTATTTTTGGCTAACTTGTGCAGACATCGTGGCTTAGTGTGTAGAGTTCTTGCAGTACAGAAGACAATGTAATGCTGACAAACTGTTTTTCCATGGTTTGATTTATACAGTCTCTCTAAACAGCTTAAGTTGACAAAAGAACTACCGAGTCCAATGTAGTTCTGTCTTCTTCATGGATTTTTCTCTCTCCTCCATGCTCCACATGCTCCAACTGCAACTTTGCAGGGTGGGTTTATCTTGTTAAATAGGCTAATGGAACAATGTAAAGCTTCCCTTCCTCCAGGTGTCCCCAGCCCATTTATTTCCAGTAGCTGCTTAATAGAAGTGGCAAGATTACTGAATGGAGAACTTTGCCCTTATTCTTGGGCTTGGGTGGAGTGAGTACAGTAAATCCCTTCTCTGTGGCTACTATGGAAGTTTCTTCCCTGCTAGTCTGGTGTTACCACTTAAATACAGTTTTTGAACACTCAACAGTAAGGGTTGATTCCATCTTGGTCTGATATTAGGATTTGTTTCACTTATTTCTGTTTTTATGGTCTGTGTGGTTGATTCTGCTTTTAACTATTTAACTCCTGAGAGCGCTGGCAGCCAGATAAATATTTACCAAGATATGCATATGCAGTTTATTACTCTTAAGCTGTCCAGGGTTAAGTGGAATACACAAAACAATAGATTCTTAGAGAAAGCGGAGTCTAATATTTAAAAATATACAACTGAACACCTGCTGTCAAGTGAGACTTGTTCATAATATAATGCTGAAACTGTAGCCTGACTTGCATAAAATAAAGTTAATTCTGTAATCAGTGTGGGTTCAAGGGTTGGAAAAATGCTTATTTTTCCTAACTCTGCAAGTGGATCTCTGCATATGTTAAGGAAAAATAAATGTTTTCCTGAAATTAAATGGATCATTGCTGTATATATTTCTCTTTGAAATGTATTTGATACTTGACGTGTATGATGGATGTAAAGAGTTCTATATAGTTCACAGTGTAGTGATCTTAGTAAATGAATTTAAAGCTAGTTCCTATTTAACTTTCAATAAGAATATAAAGAGGCTTATTCATGTTGTTTTGATGCTTTAAATGTCATTCTATAGAACACAAACTAAACTTGCTACCTCTCCTTGTCAGCCATTCTTATGCCTTATGTGCATGTGCATTCATGAAATGAGTTTATTAGCTTAAACTCAGAATTATCTTGAGTTATTAGGAGGAAGCATAATGATACTGAGGTACTGCCTCTAGTAGATAGTAGAATCATGGAATGGTTTGGGTTGGAAG
>NW_010322615.1:0-6300 GCF_000700745.2 Antrostomus carolinensis
TTCCCCTGCACCAGGGTGGGGTCCCTCTCACGGGAAACTGTCCTCCATTAACTTCTCCAGCGTGAGTCCTTCCCATGACCGACAGTTCTCCACAAACTGCTCCAGCATGGGTCCATTCCATGGTGTGCAGTCCTTCAGGAAGGGACTGCTCCCGTGTGGGTCCCCCCACGGGGTCACAAGTCCTGCCACCAAACATGCTCCAGCGTGGGCTCCTCTCTCCACAGGCCACAGGTCCTGACAGGAACCTGCTCCAGCATGGGCTTCCCACAGGGTCACAGCCTCCTTTGCGCATCCACCTGCTCAGGCGTGAGGTCCTCCAGGGACTACAGGTGGTCATCGTCATCTGCTCCACCATGGACCTCCATAGACTGCAGGAGAACAACCTGCCTCACCATGGCCTTCACCACAGGTTGCAGGGGGAATCTCTGCTCCAGTACCTGGAACAACTCCTTCCCCTCTTTCTTCACTGACCTTGGTGTCTGCAGAGTTGTTTCTCTCACATCTTCTCACTCCTCTTTCTAGCTGCAAAATGTGCCCCTTTTTTTTTTTCTATTTCCCCTTTTTTTTTCTAAATTATGTTATCACAGAGGCATTATTGATTGTCTCAGCCTTGGCCAGCGGCAGGGGCGTCTTTGGGCACCCGCGTATTGATTGTCTCAGCCTTGTCCAGCGGCAGGTCCGTCTTGGAGCCGCTGACTTTGGTTCTGTCAGACATGGGGAAGCTTCTGGAAGCTTCTCACAGAAGCCACCCCTATGCCTACCCCCCAGCTACCAAAACCTTGCCATGCAAAACCAATACAACAGCATAGAGATTATTAATAGTAAAAAAACAGCATTACTAGCATTCTTCGGAAAATAATTTTTTATTTCAATATTATGATACACTGGAGACATTTAAAAAGCTCCATTAATCCAAATAATTGTAGAAACTTCACAGATATTACCGTCCCTTAAAAATGAAAATTTGACTACAATATATTTAAATATTAGAATATTTTAAAATTTGTCTACTTGTCTAAAATTTTATTAGTTATGTTATGACATTTGCATTGGAGATAGACTGTTCTCTTATTTTTTCTTCCATCAGAGTCATTTTTTTCTCAGTATCTTGCCGTTATTAATATTTTTTTTTTCCTTATAGAAAGCAATGCATCGAGTCCCAGACAAAGAGGTGAAAGTAAATGCAGATCATTCAGGTGAGGAAAAAAGAGAGCAGAAAGAAACGAGAGAGAAGCAGTAGAATGAATGAGAAAGAATTTAAAGGTATAGAAGACAATTAATTTATTCTCTCATAAAATAAAAAAGCTATAACATTTACATTCCCTCCGATGTCCACTTAACACAAACAAAACAAAACACACAACCTCAACGAACAAACCTCAAACCAGTATTTTGTTGTTGTTTTTTTAAACATAACCCCACTGCCATTAAAAATAATCTATGAGGTTGATAGGCCCTATCCAACCAGAAACTAATATCCTCAACTGGTTAACTGAACTGTCACAGGAACATTCCTTCACCTGGTTTCATGTAGATATTTATGATGGACTTTTACATGTCAGCTAGCCACTCTGGAGTCTCTGAGTTAACAGAGAAATTATTTGTGCCAGTAAGTGATTTTACATGATACTAATGTGACTCAGAATTATATCTGTTTGCTCTGCTAGTGAATACACTTGGTATCCAGCTTACAGTCAGAATCACTTAAAACTAAGAATTTTGTACAGTTCTTTCTCTTCATCCATTTTAAGCCATTTTGAATCACGTAACCCCATATGACCTACAAATGAAGTTACTACCTATGAAAAGGGACATTTTAATAGGACCTAATTATTTAGAGAGCTCATTGAATTTCTGCCCCTCTTAGCCTGTGAGAGTGTTCCTTTTTTTTTAAGTTTAACCTTTTTATTGATGGTATTTGCTGCACTGCTTGCATTATTATGGGCCATAATCATGCCATTTCATTATGTAATTTTCAACTGGAACAATGAAACAAGATTTGGAAATGCTAGGCACAAAGAGCAGGGCTATAGGCATATGCTGACTTTCTTCTGCACCAGTAGAGACATAGATTGTTTAGAGCTGTCCTCAGATAAGACCTGAACCTTTTCCATTTTATTGCTGTCCTTTCTCTTATTTAAGGCTATTAAATCTTACACTTGACTTTCTGATCTTTTTAAGTTTATCATAATGAGTCAGTTTTATTTAGTGGAAGAAGTCCTCTTATGTGTCTTTGAAACACAGAACCATTTTTCAACATGTTCAATTATGACAGCGCTAAGACAAAGTCACAGCAATTTGGGAGTCTCCTAATTCCATGCACCGAGCAAAGGTCAACACTTTAATATTTGAGTGCCTATCATTAGAACTTCAGAGAGCAAACCATTCTACCTGTTTTTACCTCATAATGAGAAAAGAGCTTGTTCCAATTAGACCAGAGAATCCAACTGCAAAAGCTCCTGGCCAAATAGGAAATAATTTTGCTCTCATGTCTATTTCTTCTGCAAATTTCATATTGGTTCCTGTTTCCAGACCATGTTTTTATTAAAAACAAAAAAGGGTTGAACACTTTTAAATAATAGCCAGCAAACTTTTCAAAGAGAAATATAAATATCAGTGTTTATTTTTGAAAATATATTAAAGTTCAGATAAGGAATGTAAAAGATCTGAATATTATGCAATTTTTTTTAAATTTAATTTCATTAATCCCACTTGCATTTGCACTGGCTGAAATAGTGGGTTGATATTCAGATTTTTCATAATAATCAGACAACTATTTAATGAGACTGACTTATATTAACATAACCAAAAAGCTGTGAATCATAGAATCATAGAATCATGGAATGGTTTGGATTGGAAGGGACCTTAAAGATCATCTAGTTCCAATCCCCCTGCCATCAGCAGGGACACCTTCCACTAGACCAGGTTGCTCAAAGCCTCATCCAGCCTGGCCTTGAACACTTCCAGGGAGGGGGCATCCACAACTTCCTTGGGCAACCTGTTCCAGTGTCTGACCACCCTCACAGTGAAAAACTTCTTCCTAATATCTAACCTAAACCTCCCCTCTTTCAGTTTAAACCCATTTCCCCTTGTTTTGTCATTAGTTGCCCTTATGAAAAGTCCCTCCCCAGCTTTCTTGTATGCCCCCTTCAGGTACTGGAAGGCCGCTATAAGATCTCCCCGGAGCCTTCTCTTTTCCAGGCTGAACAGCTCCAACTCTTTCAGCCTGTCTTCATAGGAGAGGTGCTCCAGCCCTCGGATCATCCTGGTGGCCCTTCTCTGGGCTTGTTCCAACTGGTCCATGTCTTTCTTATGTTGGGGGCTCCAGAACTGGACACAGTACTCCAGGTGGGACCTTACGAGAGAGGAGTAGAGGGGCAGAATCACCTCCCTCGACCTGCTGGACACGCTTCTCTTGATGCAGCCCAGGATACGGATATTGGCCTTCTGGGCTGCAAGCGCACATTGTCTGCTCGTGTTCAGCTTCTCAAAATCGGTCTAAATTGAGTAAGCATCAGTATTTGATTGTGATTTGTCATGATAAGCTGTTAGGTGTTTCAATAAATGCTAAGTATTCTTTCACCATAGAAAATATATTTCTGCCATGTTGCCAGTTTTCCTTAGCAAAATAAGACTACCTAACACAGAGTCATAATATACAGATTGTTCTTATCGTGAAGCCAGAGCAAATAAAGTGTTGTAGAACCATAGAACCAATTCAGTATTCATATTACAGCATCTAGGATAGTCATAGGCAATATCCAGACTTACTAAGTCCAGTCTTGAACAAAACCATAAATGTCCCACAGGTAATCAGTGAGTATAAAGAGTAAGAAAAAAGAGCAAGAGACCAAATTCATATCTCATTATATAACTCAACATAATCATATTATTTAAGTATACTTTTTCCCTATTTTTGTGCAAAGAGTAGCTAAAGAGTACCCTTTTGTGCAAAGGGTAACTCATCAGTCATGCTCAAAGGTAGTGTTTCTTGTCCTTTGCTAGTTTTCATTTGTACCAATGGTTAATCAAGATGCAGTTTTAACTTCAGAGGCTATTAATGAATTGGTGATTTTGAGATTATGTTTTCCTGAAGAGGATTGCCAATTCATTTGGGACATATCTGCTGATATTATCGACCCTATAAGAACTTAACTTATTTACACCAGAAATCATTTACTGTGTACTGGGATAGATCATATTGATTTTGGGCTATTTCAATTTCTTAAGGCAAATTCAGAAGATTGAAGAGTTTGAATGTTTTGAGTTTTTTATTAGAATCTTATAGTAATAATAGAAAACAAGTTTAAAAATAGAAGGAATAAAACTAAATCAATGATACACAGTAAGAAAAGCTGTTCACTCGGAGGAAACAAAGAGCAGATTTATTGGTCCATTCTCTACATGAACCTCAATATTGACTTCGATGATTCTGTTGAATGAATAGACTTTAAAACACAGGTTTTAACAACATCTGAGATGGACAATAATACTCTGAATCTGTAGAGTGTGAAAAGTATGGGAGAAAGAAATGACATCTCTGGAGGAACCTCAAAACCAACCTAGACTAGATTCTGCCTGAATTTAGACAGTTAATCAAAAGCCAAGTTGAGAACAGCATTTATGGACGCAAAAACCTTTAAATGACCACATAGTCAGCCTGAGATCTTATCTTCCCTAGGGAGGTGATGTATCTCCCTTTGTAAATTATATGAGTTAAAGGCACCTGTGCTCTTAACACAGGTGAGGTCACTTAGCCAGATCATCTAGATATAGTAGCAGCTGAAAAAGGAGGTAGTAATGAACTGGAGAACAGTATAAAGCTAGATTCTCCACTAGAAATTTCCAGTATTTGAAGGAGTGGGGTTGTATTTAATTCTTCCTTCAAGCTCTTAATAAAGTCTTACAAAAATTTGAAAATAAGTAAGACTATGAAGTGGATCTGACAGCTTTCTTTCAAATGAATGCATATGATGGGATATAATGGTGTTAGAAATTCATAATTCTGTCTTGGCCAATAATGAATCTACAGTTTCTGCCTATGCCTTCCATATTTTTAACTTCATTAGTCATGAATACACACACATGTACAGGGTGATCTCTGAATACAAAGTTCTGCATGTTGTTGTTACGTGTATTGAGGCAACAGAGTAGTGTAGGCTGCTATTATTCATTGTTGGTATTAATTGGTTACAATTAATGCATGATATTTAGGAAGACAGGGATTTTGTCTCTCCACTTTTTTTTGGGTGGTTTGTTTTTTTTTTTTTGGTATACAAATGTAGAGAAAGCACAAAGTTCCCCTAAATAAAAGCAAGACTATTTTGAACCCATGTTGCAAAAGCAAAATTTGTTATAGAATAACACAGTACATTCTGCTTAGTGACAAAAAAGTGAAGGGTTTCTTTATAGCATTTTATAAAATTGGGATCCCACTCCCACAAGTACTCAGGGTCACTGTACATATAGAGCTATTTCAGAGGTTTCTACTAGCCTTACTTAAATTGTGAAAAGCAGATTATAAAATTGAAAGCATACTGTGTGACTCAAGGCAATCCTTTAATTTTTATCTACCTGATGTTATAATACCTTTTGCAACTCACAAGGAGTCATTTATTACTGCTGAAAAAGCTTTACATGACTTCTTTTTGGAAGATGGTCAGGGAAGGAAAAAAGCTGGCAATTCAAATTCTGTATTCACTTTACAGGTTGCAGCATTTATCATGTAATAGATGCTGCTGCAACCACAACAAACTGCTTGTCGTTAACAGTTCATAAGCTGAAAGACAGAAAAATATATGAATATTTCATCTATCTACTTTACCTACCATTCAAGCATTCGATTAGGACAACTCAGGTCAAACATGCTACAGAACAATTTTCAGTCAGCTGTGTTCTGTGTACTGCACAGATAAAGTGGATCTTGAGAGTGGATTGGATCAATGGCATGTTGTTGAATAGGAAAGAGGAAGAAAACAAAGTGAAAGAGACTTCCTTTCTCATCCAGTAGGAAGCTAAGTACCACACAGCCATTCCCTCACTTCCCCCCCAGCAGGATGGGGAAGAGAATCAGAGGAGTGAAAGTGAGAAAACTCGTGGGTTGAGATAAAGACAGTTTAATAGGGAAGTTTTGGATGCCTCCTCTTCCACTTCCAGGGAGGGGGCAGCCACAACTTCTCTGGGCAACCTGTTCCAGTATCTGATCACTCTCACAGTGATTAATTTCTTCCTCATATCTAATCTAAACCTACCCTCTTTCAGTTTAGAGCCATTTCCCCTTGTTCTATCATTAACTGCCCT